>NW_012149308.1:1681465-1703126 GCF_000956105.1 Propithecus coquereli
AAACCAAAATATCGACCAATACAATCGCTGTAACTCTTTCCTGGAGAGATCAGATTACCCTGAACAAAGATCTAGGAGGGTTTAGAGATTTTTAAAATCAACCACCATATGTAAAACCACAGCAGAGTGAGAGAAAAGCAAGTTCAAGCAATTTTCACCTGTCATTCAAAGATAAAAATGCCTCCTTAGAGGAAAAAAGGATTCAGCAAGCATTTATTAAACACCTACCACGTGTCAAGCAGTCTTGGCACACTTCCTGATAAATACAATGCCAATGTTTCTTCTGTCACATCCATCCATTGGTATATAAAACTCAGTAACTACCTCAAATACTTTCTGGAAGTAGAAATGTAAAGAATACAAATACCAAATAAATGTGCACATACAGAGGTTGGGGGGGGTGTGTGTGTGTGTTTGTGTGTGTGTGTGTATGTACGTAGATGACAAAGAGATGTACAAAGATTCACTGTACACAAAGACACAAGGTTCTCTTCATATGTACCAAGACACAGATTTTATCTGTCTTTTAAAAAAGCCTTACCCTAACATCTGGAAGCATTTAAATTAAGAAGATTTTTATATGATATCACTATGATCCCTAAAAATTACCAACATGGCACAAACATTAGGAACTTACTCCCAGAGCCATATATAAATTAAGTAATCTCTGTGAAAAACTGTAATTTATGAAGCATACTAATGTGCTGGTCTAACAAAGACCTTGATTAAGGACATTTTAGCTCATACCAGAGTAAAAAGCTAGATGTCTTTTGTACCTTAATTACATTTTGTCTTTTTCAGTCTTACAACAAAAGTAAATATGCCTTTACTATAATTATACAAGATTTTATCACTGGGGGGAACTGGGTGAAGGATACACAGGTCCTCCCTGTATAGTTTTGTGTTTGTTTTTGCAACTTCCTATGCATCTAATTATTTCAAAACAAAAGTTAAAGCACATCAAAACCATTAATGCCATTCTCTGGGAGTAGAGAGTAAGCAGATTCATTCTAAAACCAAACCAAAGGTTCTACTTAGAGAAACTGTACCAGTAACACAGTTCCTGCTCGTGATCTGATCTGATGATATAAATTTTAACATTGTCACATGCTGAAGCAAATTCAGAGTGTAAATGGCTACTGAAGATCCTATCAGAACAGCGAGAGATGCTGTTTCTTTCTTTCAGGGGATCATTTCAATTTAGCAAGGTATAGGACATCATTCTCATGGCTGTTCTTCTATGAAGCCCCACAGCCCCACGGGACTAGTCTCTCTGCCTTTGTGCCCCACTCTTCCTCAGATGCCCTTGAGCACAGCACCTGGGACCCTCTCCTGAACTTCCGCTGATTTGTGTGCCCCTTTCTGCAATGTGAGCTTACTGAAGGCAGGGACCCTGTCTGATCTGTCTCTGTATATCTTCAGGGCCTGGTACAGTGCTGTAGTAACAATAGGAGCTCAATAAAGGTAGAACGAATGAAGAACAGAAGGGAAAAAGAAGGAAGGAGAGAAAGAAGAATGGATGGATATGGACAGACAGATGGAGAGATGGGCCTGCTTTTCCTTAACTATACCTACAGGAAGATTACAAAAGCCATGTAACTTTTATCAGAAGTATCCATCCTTGTTAGGAGACCATGTCTCTCCAGGGATCTCAAAATCTCCTCAACAGTGGACAGATTCCATTGGCAACTAAACATGGCTGCTGAAACCATTGGGCTGTCCTGGTCCTGACATGGAAGGCTTTTAATTGAATAAGTGTTGAGGAGGAGCAGCCTCTAGAAGAGAAACTGCCCCTTCTGAGCCAGTGAAGTAAGGCCAAATGATTGGAAGACCGTTCCAGCCAGCCTCCTAATCCTCCTGCACCAGGAATCCCAGCAGCATGTGCTTTGAGCTGAGCAGTCAGGCAAGATCAGCCGTCTGTGTTATCGACTTGGAATGAGAGGAGATAGTTTGTTTCAATAGTTCCAAAAACACAAGAAGCTGACCCTCCAGCTCTGGGAGCATAGCTAAGATGGCAGGACACCAAGAGGTCAAGGCTCTCCCCAAAAGGGGTTGCGCAGTACCTCTCCAGATCTCCTCTGTATCAGTAGAGGAATCTCAAAGTGATTTCCAAATGCAGACATGATGTTTCAGCAAACGTGGGTATCAAACAGTGTGCAAGCAGCCTCCAAGCAGCTGATACTAACTGGTTATGTCTCAACAGTTATCTTGATTAACAACAACAGCTATTTCCTAAAGGTCTTCTATGGGCAAGATGGCTTATATACATTATTGCTATTGGAACTTACAATGCACTTCCTCATGTAAATAATGTTTATAATGACCCAATTCAGTCCTCACTCCAAAAAATCCCATTCAATCCACAATGTCGGTGAGGTACGGTATTGTTATAGGACTTAATTACCAGGTACAATACTATTCCAGTGTACAAAATAAGATACCAGGGCAGCTAGAATTCTAATATCGATTTTGGGAGCAAGAGCAACTCCCACTATCATGGGATCAAGCACACCTTCTCCCCTCCTGGCTGCTCTTATTGGCCGGGCCATGTTAGTAGAGAATCCCCCTGCCCCAAGTCAGAGAAGGCAGCAGGAGCTCCAAGATACTCCATTTGCTCCAAAATCCCCTCCAGTCCTTCTTACTATAGACTCTAGGATGGAATAGGGTTCAGGGGTAGGAGGGTCCCAGGCGCTGGCAGTGGAGGGAAGGGGCATTGCTGAAGCCACTGAGCTCACCAGCCAGTACCGCTGTTTCTATGTATGTCAGGCTGGATGATGACTGCGAGCTGCTGACACACCAAGTGAAGGAGGTCACCTGAGCACTTCTCTGGAAATGGCTTTACCTCCAGATGGGACATGTGTCCAATCATACTACTAGTTGAATAAAAAAGACACAAACTAACATGAGAACACACCTCAAATCGATTTTTTTCTAAATGCAAAGGAAGACATTTAAGAATTATTTTGGCAGGACTAAGCTGTCCTCCTCTTGTCAGAAAGGAAAGTCTGCCACCCCAGGTAGTGCCACACCATCATGACACAGCCGAGCCTCCTACAACATTCACGCCTATGACCTTGGCTCAAGACGGCACAAGAGATACACAGACGCCCACATGGGAAATTGGGTTAGCGACTGGGAGAACAAAGCTTCTCGGTCCTGACCTTTTGCTCCATGAGCCGGAAAGGGCAGCAGAGAAGCTGGAGGGAGACCTTCAGGCCCTGGAGAAAGAAAGACCTGAAGTTCGTTCTCACCATCACAGAAGGACACACATGCTCACCCACAGCAGGGCCTGGACTCTCAGTTGTCAGACTTCTAAGGGAATTGGCATGCACTCATCTTGTCCGCGACACTTCTCACCATCAGTGACTTTTTTCTTGGTCATTTTTCTCCAAGTTCCTTAGAGGATGCTGAGAAATACTGACAACCTCATTTGGTTCATTTAAAAAATAATCACAAACTTTCAGTAAGCAACACTCTAGAAGTATATGGAGGCACAGCAACGTGGGCCACCCATGAGACAGTATTACCACAGCACGAAGGCTGGCAGTCACCTATCCAGAGACATAAAGAATGTGTGGCTGCAGGTCACACCTTTACAGTGATAAATTTACTAACTACAATGGGTTAAGGTAACCAAGAAAACACCTATGTCATAGCCTCTCTGCATAGAATATGGAACAGAAGGGAGGCTGGGGCAGAGGCCCAATGGCCTGCCCGCCCCTCTCCTGCTCAGTGGGGTGGACTTCCTTACTTGACTTGGACAGCTGCTCATCCTGGGAAATGCCCAGCTCATCTGACTCCCCTGACAGCTCCTTGATGAAGTTGGAAGGAAACATTCCAGTCTTCCCGTTGAGAACACCTTCCCACCATCCTTCTTCTACCTGTAGAAATGCAAACAGAAGAACAGAGGTGAATGGGTCAGGCTAGACCTGGTGGCTCCCAGTCTTGTCTCCCGTCCGTATGGTGCAGTGTACAGAGTCCACACAGGGAGTGTAGGTGGACCCAAAGCTTAAAACATAACAGGGAGGGCCGGGCGCAGTGGCTCACGCCTGTAATCCTAGCACTCTAGGAGGCCGAGGCGGGCGGATTGTTTGAGCTCAGGAGTTCGAAACCAGCCTGAGCAAGAACGAGACCCCATCTCTACTAAAAATAGAAAGAAATTAATCGGACAACTAAAAATATATAGAAAAAATTAGCCGGGCATGGTGGTGCATGCCTGTAGTCCCAGCTACTCGGGAGATTGAGGCAGTAGGATCACTTGAGCCCAGGAGTTTGAGGTTGCTGTGAGCTAGGATGACGCCACGGCACTCACTCTAGCCCGGGCAAAAGAGTGAGACTCTGTCTCAAAAAAAAAAAAACAAAACATAACAGGGAACAAGAAAACAGACCACACATAGAGTCTGAAGATTCAGACTAAGGAAGAGGGGGTTAACCTGGGGTCCATAAATGCAAATAGACAAAAATTTATACTTCATTTTCATTAGCCTCTAACTGAAATTTGGCATTTTCTTTATTATGAATGTAGGTAACACAGTGATATTAGAAGGACTTATGACTAATCACCAAACAAATCACAGATATTTTCGTATCATATCATAGATGCTGTAGGTATCTCAAAATATCATCTCATTGCAGCTCTGAAATGGTGATAGTTATTATACTTGCTGGGAAACCTTTGTTATTTAATGTATTAATAAGGAAACATAGATTGCTAAATCAAAATTTGTTTTTAAAAGAGTTGGATACCTACTTCAATATAAATGATTCCCTTTGTAATCCCTTATAATCCTACATGTTTTATTTTATGCATTTAAAACCATTATTTGAAAACTGAGAATCATTTCCCCAGACTACCAAAACTAACTTGATAGCTTAACAAAAACAGTTAAGAATCCATGGGATAAGAACTCACTCAGAAGGTAGAGGAGATTCCTGCAGGTTTCTGAAGGGTTCTAGGTTACCCCAGGATGAACTGGAAGTGGGTAGAGGGAGATAGGAAGGGCAGCAAGACTACAATCATCTGGGCAGTGAGTGAAGGCCACACTGGGGGAGCAGTGAGAATGGACAAGGCAGATTTGAGGCCCATTGAGGTATGAGCTGGCCTTGAGCTATCGACTATTGGGAATGGGTGAGAAAGGGTAAAAAGAAACAAAACAAAACAAAAAAATCTCGTCTCAGGATTTTGTGATGGAGCCACCAGTAGGACAGCAGAAGTCAGAATTAGCTATCCAGCTTCTTGGAGGAAAAATAAGGGCATTTTGAGAACAAGCAAGTATTAAGTTACCAGCAGTATGGTACGGTGTAACAGAAAGAGATCTAGAACCATTGGATTTTTTTTTTTTTTTTTACCATGGTGCATGTACAGACAGTCCCTAATTTACAATAGGTCGACTTACAATTTTTCGACTTCATGGTGGTGTGAAAGCAATATGCGTTTGGTAGAAACCATGCTTCCAATGTTGAATTTTGAGCTTTTCCAAGGCTAGTGATATATAATACGATACTCTCTCCCAATGCTGGGCAGCGGCAGCAAGCCACAGCTCCCAGTCAGCCACATGATCACGAGAGTAAACAATAGTGTGCTATGTTGCCAGATGATTTTGCCCAACCGTAGGCTAATGTAAGTGTTCTAAGCACATTTGAGGTAGGCTAGGCTCAGCTGTGATGTTTGGTATGTTAGGTGTATTAAATACATGCCAACTTATGACAGTTTCAACTTACGATGGGTTTATTGGGATGTAACCTCATTGTAAGTTGAAGAGCATCTGTATTCCCAATCCAAATCAATAAACACAATTTAAAGGCTAAAATAATTCAAACAAAAAAGAAAAGGAAAATTGAATCAAAAGCCCAGTTCAAATCCTACCCTGAAACTTAGCAGTTATGCTACTGTATTCAAATTTTCTCTACCAAAATGAACCCCATGTTCCCCATCTGTATAATGGGGACAATTAACACACTTCACAGTTGTTGTGTTTAGGCAGGACCTCAATCTGTATTAGAGAGAGATGCACTATGATTCCACACTAGGGGCTGGGGATACAGAACTGCACAGGACATGTTCCTATTTTTCTTCAAGAAGGAGACAATGCACCAAGGTAGAAAGGTGTGACTAAAAAGTAGCAATGCAAGGTAAATAGATGAGAAAATACCATGACTTAGCACAAATCAAACTTGTTACACAAAGTCAAGCTCGCTGAGATCTGGGATGCTGAAGGAAGGCTTTGAGAAAAAAGAAATCAAAATTAAGGTAGGCTGTTAAGAGTAGAAAGGACAGTTAAAATTAGGAGAGGAGTAAGTGTAAGATATTCCAGAAAGTGGGGAGCTGATGGAGCCTGTGGAATGGAAACAACCAGAATGATACATTCAGAGTATTTATTAGGGACTCACGGGATACAGACTTGCAAAGTAGCAACTACGTTTGTGTGATCACAAAATCTTTGGGAAAGAATCCAGACAACGGCATCTGGGCACAACTGTCCCAAAGACTACTCAACACCAAATCGTGGCATTTAACAGCATTTCTGTTGAAATCGTTCCATGTTTCTATGTCAACTCCACTGATATGTATTATTCTTTCAAGGAGCTTTTTACAGGATTAAGATGGTTAGGAAGAGTCACCACGAGCCTGAGTATCAATAGTCACAGGACTTGTAGCGTGGGGTCCTTCGTGCTAGTCCTGAATAAGAAACCATAAAATGACCTTCTCCCAGGAATCATAGGGCAGGAGGGGAAAACCGAGGGCACAAACCACAAAGGAGCAGTCCCGGGCATAATCCCTGACAGCACAGGGCAGCTGGGCCAGTTCCATTCTATGCGGTTTGAAAATATCGGAAACGTTCCTGTTCCTTTTAATAAGCGCCTCTAGCCAGAGATCCCTGAGGTAAGCGCTCCTGATGTGTAGGATCAGCCGGCTGCCTGCTGAGAAAACAGGGGCATCTTCACCTCACCACACTCCCACATGCCTGTAGCGCTGTCACAGCACGGTCTGAGAGGAGTGGCCTACAGGAAAATGGCAGAGGTCTATCATGAGCCATGTGGTGAGGGGAGGGGCAGACAATAAAACCAACACGCATCACCTGGGGGGCATACGTCCCATCCACAGGCACCATGGGCACCGTGCTCGTTTCTCTGTGAGCAGGGGCCCTTCATTGGCCCCAGTACTAGTGGGAGCTGTTCAGAGCACTTTCTAGAGCCTGCTGCTTCGGTCTTGAGATTGAGCCTGGGGAGATATGAGAAAAATGATACTTACCCTCACACTGTACCAACTCCCTGAATAAATATGTGGACACTGAAGCCCAGAGTAATTTCATTCACTCATTCATTCATTCTAAGAGTAAAGCACAGTGCCTCACGCGTTGAATGAATGAGTGAAAGACAAGGAAATCCTTGGGGGAAATCCTCCATAGGGGCCTAGAGAACCCTGATTTCCCTCCCTGCCCTCTACCAAAGGATTTTTCCTTCCTGTGAAGAACAAATGGGACTAAGAGACCCTAACTACATTGGCCACTGTTCTTAACTAGGTACTGCCACACCCAGGTCTGTATGGCCCTCCCAATTCCACCAATAATTAATGAGCACCTATCTTACACTGCCCCAGTACCTCAGGACAGATTAGTGAACATGGCAGATAAAGATCCCATCCTCAAGAAGTTTCTGCAGCAAAAAGTGGAACATACAGAGCTGTATACACCCTGTTTAGAAATCAATCTTGCTTATGTTTATGTCTCTACGGTTAAAGAGAGAAAGAAATGCATCTCTTTGTAATAAAGCAGGGATTACAAATGCCAAGAAGGGCTTATAATTTCCACTCCAAGGAAAGTATAGTAATAAGGGGGGCAGATGCCTACCTTCTCCCCCTTCCCACTCATAAACAGTCTTCTGCAAGCCTTGGCTCTAGGCTGAGAACAAACCCCACCTGCGTCCCTCTGTGACCAACCCAGACATTTCTGAAACCCATGGCTATGCCCCAAGAGCGAACCCTGCCTTTGACCCAGAGCTGGTGGTGCTTGAGAATGATGAAATAAAACTACTTCATCAGTTTATATCTGAGTGTCCTGCAATTTCCATGTCTTTGCAATCAACAGCATCTAAGTGGGTTCAGGATCCAAGGACATAGTTTCTAGGTCTTAGCCCTGTGGAAGGTTGGGCAAACAACTGGGTGAATTTCAATACCCCCATCCCCACCCCATCGTGCAAACTTTGTCTGCATTTGTAAGGTGCTAACGAAGAAGTCTGACTGAAGAGAGGACGCGGTGTCTGAGGATACCTAGCTATTCAGGACACTTCCTATTTATCATCCATGAAGTTTTACCTGCCAACTGTACTGAGAAGGGGAACAGTGGATTTACCAGGTCAAAAGTCTACCTGAAGGTACAAGTACTAAGAGAGAAAATCCATTTAAGGACTGATACACCTTTTTTCATCCAATGAACACTTTGTTACCCAAACCCCAGTCAGAAGCTCACCGGAGGTGTGGGCTTGAGGGAAGCCTGAGGAGGGAGGGGCACACAAGCGAATGAAGTCAGCTTCATTGTTTCAAGAGCTGTTTTTACCCCATTCTTTCCATAAAAGAAAATCGACACATCAAACTCTAAGGAAAGGCCCATACCTTAAAACTGCTAACATTTTCCTCAAAATTTTTTCAGAAATAATTAGATGAGAATTTCAATACTGGTCCTTTCTCTTACCTGTGAAAGGTAGAGGAAGGAATTTTGAAAATTTTTGAAACACTAGAAAAATATTAAGATCATTTTTTAAATTTCTTTAAATTGAGGTATAATTTACATAAATGCATAGATCTTAACAGTACAGGTTGATCAGTTTTGACAAATGCCTGTTGTAACACACACCTTCACCAATAGAGCATTTCCATCACTCCAGAAAGTTCCCTGGGCCCCTTCCCAGCTAATCTACTTTTAAGCAATCACTAATCTGCTTTCTATCACCTTTGATTAATTTTGTCTCTTCTGGAACATCATATAAATGTGCTAAGACATAATTTAACTTAGCTAAAAATATATAAATTGTTTCTGGAAAGTATCTTTTTCTGTCAGTGGAATTAGTGAAAAAATATATTTTTAAGGAGGCTGCTTCCTGAAGGCATAAACATCTACATTATTTTCCTATTTTAATTGCTTTAAATAACTATCCTTGTTGATTTTAGGATAGTAAAAGCTTGTTATGACAAATACAAATGAGTATTATATAGGTCCTGGCTGGGCCAATATTTTCCCCCAATGCCTTTATAGTTCATCATATGATTATCTCTTTCTGGCTGGGCCAGAACATTCCATACACACAGGGAAGTTGATTTTTGTTTCTTCTCATTTTTCTGAAAACAAGCCTATTCCACATAAGAAGGGGCCCTCAAAAGAGAAATCCATAGAATAATTGAAAGGGAAATGATATAAGGAAATACACAACGATTTCCATTTAACACTTAGGCAAACTTCCCAACAAGACAGAGCAACGCCCAAGATGTTCATCAGAGTGGAAAGGGTTTCTGATAGGACTTCTGGAGACAGCCTTCAGCAGTGCTTGATAGTCCTGTCCTTCAAAACAGCACATGCCATTCTACAGGTCCCCGAACTCCTAAGTGAATCTATGCTAAGGCCTTGCTATCATTTCAGTTTGAAAATATGAACAAACAGTGAATCAAGCCAGCAAGATAACCTTTCTGATGAATCAAGATCCTCAAGTTTTGTTCCTGTCACTATTCCCAGGTGAGAAAATGTAGCGTATGGGGATATGTTAACCTGGAAAAACCCCGAGGTCAGGAAGCTTTAAACAGGGTGTTCCTGTGAGAGTCCAGCGTGGGCAGCATCGTAACTTGGATCTCAAGCCCATTTCATTGCATCCACCCGCGCCTGCTTCGCATAGTCCTCACCTGTCCCGAACATTCACAGTCACCCCCCACTTCAGTGCAAGGCTCTACCTACACTCCATCCTCCTTCCTCCAGCCTCACCCAGTGCCTTACACAATAGAACCTGTGCTCATTGATGAATTGATCCCAATACTGCTCACCTTTCGTGTATCCAGTTGAAATTTCGCCTATTCCAAGAAGCATCTTCTTCGCCCTCAACGAGCAGTCCTGTTTGTAAATTCCTCCCTTATTTGTCAATACCATCATTTGCCACTCTGGTAACATCTTGGGTTATTAGTTATCTGCTTAGCTGTGTGTCTCTTACCCTCCCTGACTAGACCAAGCATATTTCAAGGTATAGATTCTGTTCAATAAATCTCTGAATCTCTATAAACACAGTTTCTCTCAGAGTGTAAGCAATGAAATATTTGATAAATCCCATAGCTATACAAATCTATTATAAATACATTTAAGCTTGCAAATACGCTTTTATATGATTATGGCCTGTTTTGTATGCTGATGATTCAAATCTAACCACTTTCTCTTCTAAACATGGCTTCCCTCTCCTTAATTATGAATATTTTACCATCTCTGTGCATTAGCAAATCAGAGGTGTTCACCCCAAAGTTATTTAGAGAAATAACTGTAGAACAGCTTGAGCTCTTTGGATTATCAGATTTTTATATTAATGTTATCTTTTTTTTGAAAAGGGATACAAACCCTTCTAAAGCAAGGTAGTATCTTAACAGGTAAGAATTTAAGTATGTTTTGATCGTCTATTAACTAATCAGCTTTTAAATGAATTTAACTTCTCATAGGCAAAAATAGAATGAAGATGAACTGCCCATTCTTACCCACAAAGGTTGTCTGACTCAGTTAAAAGTTTTGAAGAATTTCAAAGGCCTATTTAATTCTAGCTGAGTGAACCAAATCTCCTTGTATGGGCACAAGAAGGAAGATGCAGACATTTTTTGAAAGTTGCAAGTTATGATCTTTGCAAACCACAAAGCCAGGTTAGGCTTTAAGACAGAGACAGAGACTGATATCATTGGTCTCCAGCCAGCCTGACCGGGGACCACTGAGAAATACCTCAAAAACTAACCATAAAGAACACATAAAAACAAGAATCTTTGAACATCTCTTGTGTCACCACTGAGAGACTGGTTAAGACCAAGCTCATCCAACACAAGAGGAAAAGCGGCTCCTTTCCCAGGCTCTAGATAACACAGACAGAAAAACAAAGTGGCTTCAATGCACTTTAGGGGAAAAAAAGGCCAAAAAGTCAGTTTCAAAACTCCAGAGGCCTTCAAATGCTGTTTCTCCTGGTAACCTTGTCCACCTGGCATTTCCGTTCTTCTTATAATTAGAATTTGGCCTGCATTTATCTAGCCTCTCCACTCTGGACAAAAATGACCCACATGTGTACTCACAATGATTTCTTTCAAATATCAATCCAGGAAATCAGAGCCTTTTATTTTCCTTTCGAATTGGCAGCCCAGTTACTTTAGGTTCCCAATGATGGGTTTTTTTCCCCACAGCAGAACCACCCCTCTCCAGCCATGAGGCAGAAGCAGGGGAAGCACTTCCTTCAGCGACCTTCATTTGGCCAACTCCATGAGGCCGGACTACCCCGCGCTCCCCCTTCCTTCCCTAAACCAGGCTGAGCCCTCCTACCAAGGGTCAGGGTTGCTTCCGCCCAAACCTGCTTAAGCTCGTTGGTAGCACATGTTTGGTTAAATAGTGCAAAAATATATGTGTGAAGAGAAGGTTAATGGTAAGAAGATATAAAGGCACTGATTTGAAGGTTTTTTTTTAAAAAAAACTGCTGCTAAATTAGGTATGGACAAGACAACTAAAAAATACTGGGGGTGGGGAAGTTGCAGAACTTTGGAAGGCTTATGTACTCCAATTGCCTCACTTATGTTGTCATCAATCGACTTTAAAGAAACCAACAGGGATCACAGAGGATGCACTACGGATGCAGAAAGGATGGATCTCAAACCAGCAAACTCATGCTTAGGGAAAAGGCCTCCACCCTATAGCATAAGGTTGTATCGATAAATGATGAACAAATATACATTTTGACATTTGAAGCTACAATTTGATATTAAGGTAGATGTATATCAGTTTTTTAGGATTCTCTACTTCATTCAACTGTTTCGAAAAACCGGTCCATACATTCAAAATCCTAAGAGTTGTCTGTCAGGGCAAAAAAAAAAAAAAAAAAGTGTGTGCATTTGTGTGTGTATACAGCTTTGCAAACTGTAGAATCAATCTATTAATCAATAAAAATATATTGTGCATGTATATATATTTCTATAGATTAATAGATCAACTTCTACAGTATTGCAAAGCTATTATTGTGTTTTTACCTTAATTTGTCCCTGTGATTTAGAGGTTTTTGTTTATTTTAGGGTTTTGTGATTTAAACAAAATTTATTTTTTAAAAGGTGGTTATATTTTTATTTTTGCAATGCCACGGTTAGAGGAGCATATGAAGAGGTAACACATCTCCTTTTCCTTAACCATGCTCTTTTTTACCTTTTGCACAAAGGTAAAAGTTTCTGTTAATCTCACAGTTAATGGTATAAAACAGAGGTTGGCAAACTTTTCTTCCAAAGGGCCAGATAATAAATATTTTAGGTTTTACAGATCATGTATGTTCTCTGTCATATATATTTTTTTATAACCCATTAAAAATGTAAAAACCATTTTTAGTTTGCACCATACAAAAACAGACTGGGCCAAATGTGGCCATGGGCAGCAGTTTGCCAACCTGCAGTATAAAATATCTACTTTCTGTCTTGTCAGAGAAATTGCTCTCTTTAGGCTTCTAGACAGTCTGCTGCCTGAAGCAGAGCAGGGCCTTGTTTATAATCAAATGTGGCTTGTGAAAAGAGTAGAAATGGAGAATTTCTGCTCACTTTTTACTCTCCCAAGCAGTTTTTCCATTCACTCATTCAATAAATTTGTTGAGCACCTACTATGTACACTCTTAAACATCTTTGTGATAGCAGAGATTTCCAGTGTTTCTTCCTTAAAAGGGCAATTCCTCCAGATTCTCTAAACCAGGAGTTATCATTTCTTAATACTCATGTTTTAGGGAAAATCAGTATTAAAATCTCTACCAGCACTCAAGAGGATTCATGATCATAAAAAAATGAATCTAGCTAACAATGATATCCTTGCATTGCATCCAATGACACATCCTTAAAGCAATAGCCTAGATGAGGAAAAATATGTAACTATCTCTATTTAAAGATACTTCTTTTCCTCCCATAGGCTGAAACTTTTTAAAAAAAAACATTCTCAGATCCAGAACATCCCCCAAATAATTTCTTCCCATTTTCCTAGTTTGCGGCCATGTAACATAAAATCTGGATCCAGGTAGGGCTCTTCATTAGCTATCTCAGCCATAAAACAATACTACATTTAAGAGTGAATACTGCCTCCAAAGCAATGTACACTCCCACATTTCATCTCAGGGAAGGAGTGATCATGTTTCTGCTCCTTCAGGATGAAAACTGTAACTGTTAGCTTGAATCCTCCTGCTATTTATCAAAGGGAAGGGAAGACTTTATAAAATGGCCAAAGGAGCATAGGACTTCAGTATTAAAATATAAAGGTTGCCCCCATTCCAGATCTTTGGTACAGACATCAACTATAATAATTTGATTGCTCACATCACCAAAACATGGCACATTTATTTTGTAATTAAAAGTGATTGTGATTTTCCTTTTGACCATGTTAACAAAGGGGAAATGCCTTGGGAAACTACTTTGCAATGTTCTCTCATTTCTCTTAAATACACATTTGTACAACCCATTGCCATGTGATGAAGTTCATGGGGGAAAGAATAGAGTGGGCCAAGGTTACCGCTTTCGCTCCCGTCTCTGTGTCCTTTTCTTTTCCTTCTCCTTGCGCTCTTGTTTGGCTAGTTTGTCTCTCTCCCTCTGCAGCTTGTCCTGTTCCTTCTTCCTTTGGGACTCATCCCGAAGCGAGTCCCACTCCAGTTTTTGGGCATTGAGGACATCTTTCACGTTGGTGTTTCGGAACAGAGATTTGTCAGAACCGATGATCATTGTGGTGGCACCTGAATCATCCTCATCTGCTTCATCCTCTGCATCTGTCACATCAGCATACTGGGCCAGGAGGGCAGCTTTTCTCTGTTTCTTCTCTTCTGCCACCATTCTGGGCTTCACCACGATCTGTGCGTGCTTCTCAATTAGGGTCGCAATGGCCTGTACCTCATCTTTTTTCACTTTAGTGACAACCTTCTGAGTTTCCGACCATCGTTCCACAATCTCCTTGCAGATACGAAGGAGGGAATCTTCTTCCAGGAAAGCAGAGAAGATACCCTGCAGAGCGTCCAGCTTTTCTTCTTCCTCCTCCTCCTGCAGGACACCCAGAATGTAGGCGCCGTAAACGGCTCGGTCCACTCCCAGGGCCTCCAATCGTGCGTCTAGCCATGCTCCAAAGCCGCCGCTTCCGCCATCGCCGGAGGCAACCGAGGCCACTTCACCGGGCGCCGCCATCTTGGGGTCAGGGTCCTGCCAGTTCCTGGGGCGCCTACCGCAGTGCCTGACGGGCCGCGCTGCTGACCTACCGCGCATGCCCCTATTTTAGGTGTTCATTTATTGTTTTTAATCTTCAGTGGAATTAGAGAAGAGCTACCATTAGTATTTATACAACGTAAAGACAAAAGGACAGATTTTATATTATACAGTGGCAATGGCCCAATACCTGCAATATTACAAGTAAATTGGAACAGTAGGGAATTTTTGATGATACGGTTTTTAAAATTTGGATTAAAGGCCAGCCTTCACATTGTAGGAAAATATTATAGACTACATGGTTATTTTTTTTCCCTACTTGAAGCAAGCGCAGAATGAAGCCCAGCATTTAGCTGGCAGTGAGTGGAAAAGAGACTGGTATTGCAGGTGGTGAGGGCCTACTGCCATATACATAGCTCTGCAATCACTCCTCTCCTTTAGCAATCTACACTCACTTTCCCTGCAGCCAACAGGCAGACGAAAGTGGGCAATATTTCTCAAAACTGTATCAACCATTTTCCTTGTCTTGATTTGTATTTCTTCTTAATGCATTATTACAACATTAAAGGAAAAGTCATCTTCCATAACAAACCATTTTCAATTCTTATTTCCTTTTAGTCTTTTATCACATTCATATAGATATATTTTACATGGTTACATCCTAGTATATGCAATTTTGTGTTCTGATCTATTCATTTATTTTGCAAAAAGCTGTTTTCATATTGCCATTCAATCATTTACTTATTCAGCAAGCATTTATTAAAGTGCATATTAGGTTTCAGGCACTATTCCAGGTACCACAAATATAAAGATAGATAAAAACCAGGTCTCCACCACTGAAAAGCTCTCAGCTTAGTGGAATATAACAGATAATTACAATGTGAAGTATCATAATAAATACATATTTAAAGGCCTCTCTGTTTATATCTTAATGGCTTCACGATCTTCTAGCTGGATAATACAACTTAATTCCCTTCCTTGATTATTTTTCATTATCACAAACAGTACTGCAATTAACACGTTTCACTTTTTTTTTCTTTTGTTAACCATTTTCTGTGGATAAATTCTTAGGAATGAGATCACTGGGTTAAAAAGTGTTATTCATATTTTTATAGCTCTTGAAATACCTTCCTAAATAGCTTCATGTAAGGATCACACAGATATATAGATTTGGGTATTCTAAGCTTTGCAAGTCTTACCACTAAATATTTTCTTAGGATTTTCATAAGTAAAAAACCATTGTCTTAATGTGTATTATATTTCTTTAATTAATAGCAACATGGAACATTTTCTCATGGTTAAGATTTTTCCCCCTTGTGGGATTTGTGTTTATGGCAAATTTATCTATCATTTATCATTGTCATAGTAACTTCCTAATATATTTTCATATATTACATAACTTACTCATAATTTATTCCATTTTTTTCCTATTTGTTTTTCTTTCTTTAGATGGACTAGCTGCAAATCATACTCAAATATTAACTATTTTTTTATTAGTCACATCTGTTTATTTTTTTCATCTGGAATCTCTTCCATGATTACAATCTTAAGAAATGTGTATTATTGGAATAAAATGTTTTACTCTGTTGTTCATTCATTTTTCACTCACCCAACTTTCAGTAAATGTCTCCCATGTGCCCTGATTGACACAAGGGGTAAAAAAAGGATGAATGACATTAATACAAATTATCTCAAACTCAGAAGTAGGCAAAAGAGGTTCTAGCATGTCCTCCCAGCATCACACCAGGAACCCCATTAACTGCTTCTCTAGGGACATGTACCTGTGTTTGTCACACTATTTACTATTTATGAGGCTAGTTTACAACTCTGTTAGTGTGCATGTTAACTGGTAGAAAACTGAGAGCACTACAAATGATTCTTGTCAAGTAGCAATGAAAATAAATTTTGACCTCAGTTTTACTGCCCTGTAGGATACGACGCAGTTTTACATCTAACTTAGCGATCTTAATCAAGTATTTTTTCTTTCAGTCATTACAAATACTTTGCTCTTTCACAATTCTCTTTGAGCCAGGCTTACAATTTTACAGATCCCCTCTTTAATGAGTTAAATAAAACATTGACACGTGCTCACGTTAGGTTTGTTCAAAAGTCAGGAAATCAGGCTTCTGGCATCAGCCCTGACACTTCCACCCACGTGATAGTTCACTTAAATTCCTCCTCAACTTGCAGCTTCCTTTTCTATAAATTCTGGATTTCTTTAAAGTCAAAGGGTATTCAGGAAACAAAAAACAATTGGAAAACTGCATTTCTATATACAGACACAAATGTTGAATCAGAATGAATGATGACGTTCGAAACCTGAAGCCCAGGATCCCCCAGACCCAAGGGAGTAGAGCCCGAGAAGCCCATCCCAGAGTCCCAGTACCAGGAACACGGGAATGTGATGCAGTAGAAAGAGCGAGGGTCTCCACCCAAACAGACCTGACTTGGCCCTCATTTCTGCCTCTTCTAGGGTCTCTTGAGCCCAATAAAGTGGTTGGGATGAGTAAACCGGCTAACATGTAAAGAACCTTGTCATGCCTACCACATACTAGGTCTTCTAATAAATGTCACTTCTTTTTCTTCCCTCTGAATCCACAGTGTCCCCCACAATGGATAACAAATCCATACTCCAGAGATGGATCTGGGTCACTCTGGATACCCAGAGTCTATTGTCAATTAAGGTAGAAGAGAAAATTGGTGACAGTGGGTCGGAATTGCAGAGGTACTTAGTATGCTGTGTTAGACAATGTTAGAAATGGCCTCACATTTGAATCTAACTGGCTTGGAGCCATTCCTCTGTGGGAACCCATTTCATCAGAGAGGAGACTCAACTAGATGATTTCTAACGTCAAGGCCAAACAGCCTGTGAGTCTATAGCAAGAGCTCCTCGGGGGTGGGAAAGTGGTGGGTCTGACAGCCCCGTGACGCCACCACGCTGCCCAGTGGGCTTGCTTACCTCTCCTACCACCTCTATGATGTCACCAACTTTCAGCTCAAGTTCGTCGTCATTCTGGGGCAGGTAGCTGAATGCCACCTGGCATCGGCGCCTCCGTCGCTCACCTGGATGGGAAAAGCAAAATATTTAGATACAGCTCTTCTCCCAAATAAAGATTTTAAAGAGAGGCTTCCTAGGCATGCAGGCAAATTAAGCTGACTTGTCTCAAATATGCTCTCTGGGACATGGCTAGAGGCACAGCAGCCCTGATCTCTTACAGAGAGGCAGTAGAAAGCAGAGCAATGCTTCTCGGTCTTTTAAAAGCTGCTGGGTCAGAAAGGCATGGGTATGAGAAACCGATCCATTGGTGCAGAAGGCAAAAAGCCCACCCCTGAAGCACTGGAGCACAGTGTTGCCTTAAACGCTTTTCCATGGATGGGGCTTTGTATTTGCTGCTGTTGATTTTTAATGGAAGCTGATGTGATGGGATAGAGAAAAAAGAATGGTCTGCTTCTAATGCTAGCAAGGCAGAGGGAATTTTTCCAAATGTGCAAAGGAAAAGATAAAGTACCCTGGCCTTTTTCTTACTAATCATCACCCTTTCAACATGCTGGAACACAGGCCTGATAAGCAAAGGCCGATTAGATTTCAGCCCACTCTTGGTACCATTTCAAAAGCCCCATGGGGTCTAACAAATCCACTTCTATCTTCTTCCCTCTGTCCCAGGGGATCCATTAACAGGATCCCTGGCTGCTTATACAGAAACAACCCAGGCAAATCAAGATAGAAGTCAGGGACACACTTCACTTGGCCAGAGGACACTGAAGGTTACACCATCTCACTCACCCAGGGTGGCCCATCTGGGAGCCCTTGGCTTAGAGCTGGTTCAAGTATAGATTCAACTGTCCACAGCACATCCACACCACAGAGATGTACGTTTTGGGGAGAAAGAGCATGTATGTGGGGGAAGGGAGTGGGGGGCAGAGAAGAGAGAAAGAGAGAGAGAGAGAGAGAGAAAGAGAATGCACGCACACGCATACAAAGGAGGCCCAAGCCAGGGAGAGGTGGATGAGAGATAGGAAGTGAGACCAACATTGCCTAGAAGTTTGTTGCTCATGGCTGACTGGCTCGCACCATTCCTTCATGCCACCACATGGCCTAGAAAACCAAAGGGATCAATGACTTCAAAGAAATACATTTAGAAATGTTTAAATTATTTTTGGATACTGCCTACAGGGATTCTTTTACTTTTGTAATCTTCTCCCTGAGAAAGGAAGTCCATGCAGGGGTGATCACAGGGCACATTAAGGCCCCCACACAGCATGAAATCATACACAGGGGAAGGTCTCTGTACTACATCTGATGTGCTCCCTGATCAATATTTTTCAAAAGCCAGTGGCCTAGTTCTCCCTGTTCCATTTTTTTTCTGCCTGTACCTCACACTAAGGAAGAACAGAGTTGAACAGAGGGAAAAGGGCAGAAGTTCAGGATCAATATTTTGTCTAATCACATCTTTGGCAACTACACAAATACTCTCCACCCCTCTGAGAAAAATCACAAGCCTCTGGGTCTTAGGAACAAATGCAATGCTCTCATGCCAATTCCCAGGTGCTAACAGTCTGTCAGCAGGCTGAGTAGTGCAACCCCAAGGAGGGCTTGGGTCTCCCTGGGACAGAAGGCCCGCTCCAGCTTGCTTCTCCAAGGCAGGAACTTAGGAGGAGTGGTATTCCAGTGCAAAGACCACGATCACTACTCTATGGCTTCCAACATGACCAAAGGCAAATCAAGTATTCTATGCCATAAAGGATACAGATTTCTCAATCTAGCAAAGAAAATCTAGATGACATTGTGATCTTGGCGCCCCTCTCCTGGTCCCTGTCACTCATCTACCCCGACAGACACCCCTAAAGATGAAGTTCTACTATAAATCTTTAAGAGCTTTTATTTGCTAGATATTATGGCAAAAGCAAACTCCACAGACACAAATCTGGACATGAAACTAGTAAAATGACAAATGTTTGAAATACAAACACAACCAAAGAAGTCACCAAAGTTCTCACCAAAGTGACTTAAAAACATCTGAAGGCTTAGTGTTAGCTGAAGCCATAAAACTTTCAGTTAGATGTAAATTCCTATCTTCAAAAAAAAAAAAAACCCTCTGTAAAAAGCAGTTTCTCACCCAACACTGCACAAATGCCAAAGGAGAGAGTGATATATTCTTAGAGAAAAGACTAATCCAAAGGATTCAGGACGTGAAACAGAATAATCAGACTTCCATAAAGGCCTGCCTGGTATCATTGTATTGACTACTTTCTCTCTGCCATGCTAGTCAATATTTCTTAAAAGCCTCTAAGATGGTTACTCATTTGGTAGCGTAAAGTCCTATAAAGCACACCGCCAACAGACCAAGAAAAGTAAGGCCTATGGAGAGCATGGGGGGAAGAGGTGGCTGGTTGTAAAGATCACATGGCCTGACCCCAGCACAAACAGTTGACCCCCACCCCCAGCACACAGGGATAGCTCGTGATCACTTCTAAATCAGAATCCAGGGCTCAGTGACTTACCCCAGGTCACCAAGCTAGTAAGCGGCAGTATTTCCTTGGCCTGAGTTCAGAGCTCTCTCTGCAGTGCTAGAAGAACCAATTCAATTCCCATCCCATGCCAAACTCTCTGCAATCTGTACTTAACTGCTTTCTACAACACTGCTTTGTGTCACTTAGGTCTTTGCCATGGCTCGCTCGTTACAGAGAGCTCCGTAACTCCTGGAATGCTGCTTTTCTAGGCCTCAACTCTGGCATGTCACTGATTCAAACTTGTTTGCCAGTCCTACCCAACCTACAACCCAGTTCAAGGGGGACGCTTGAAGTTGGGAGAAATTGTATTTCAGTTGCATCCATTCATTTTAAAGTTAAGTTTAAGGATGTCATTTGCCATTTTTTCCTCTCCTGGCATTTCACTGATGTTTACTAGTGAGTCTTGACCACCTTCAAAGAGGTAGGTAGATGACAATGCCACCTCCTTTCAATAGGTGGTATAAACGGGAGGAAAAAAAAAGTATGATTTGTTTACACCTGGGGTTTGGAAATCCGTTAATTTGAGCTACCACCTTCATGCCCAGATGAACTGGGCATGGAGTTCCTGATATAAATTCCAGTTTTAGCACTTTTTACAGTAGTCCCCACTTATCCACAGTTTTACCTTCTGTGGCTTCAGTTACCCATCGTAAACTGAGGTCCAAAAGTATTAAATGGAATATTCCAGAAACAAACAATTCATAAGGTTTAAACTGTACATTGTTCAGAGTAGTGTGATAAAATCTTGTGCTGTCCTGCACTGCCCTCCCAGGATGTGAATCATCCCTTTGTCCAGTGCCTCGATGTTGTAGACCTCAACCTTCCCATTAGTCATTGACATCATCTGCTCCTAACATCCAACCATCGACATCTTCATGGCTTGATGATCCAGCATCACCTGAAGCAGATGGTCCTCCTCCTGACGTATCATCAGGAGGTCAAAAGTGGCCTAACGCTATGTCACAATGTCTACATCATTTGCCTCACTTCATCTTATCACATAAGCATTGTATCCTCTTACATCATCACAAGAAGAGTGATGTACAATAAGATTTTGAGAGAGAGAGACCACATTCACACAACTTTTATTACAGTATATTGTTATAATTGTTCTACTTTCTTATTAGTTACTGTTGTTAATCTCTTATTATGCCTAACTTATAAATTAAACTTTATCATAAGTATGCATGCATAGGAAAAGACATAGTATATACAGGGTTCAGTACTATTCATGGTTTCAGGCACCCACTGGGGGTCTTAGAATGTATCACCCATGGAACCCACTGTATTAAGTAAAGTAAGTGCTACTTGAACACAAGCACTGTGATACTGCAATAGTCAATCTGATAACCTACATGGCACACCCTGAACTCTCTCACTAGCCCCCATAGCCACCTTCCATTTGTGACCAACTTTGTTTAATATAACAGTAACATTTACTGAACACTTACTATGTACCACAAACTGCTAAGCACTTTGTATGTATTACCCCATTTAATCCTCACATTGAACCTCTGGGGTGGATTACTGACCACTCCCCACCTTTTATTTTTTTTTAAACAGACAGCGAGACTGAGGAGACACGGAGAGATCAAGTATTTTTTAGGAGAGGTCTGACAGCTAGTAAATGGGAAGCCGAGGATTTCAAACCAGAGACACTGTCTCCCGTATCTGACAGCTCTTAAGAAATCTCAGCTTTGCACGCCTGTAATCCTAGCTCTCTGGGAGGCC
>NW_012149308.1:1704731-1746771 GCF_000956105.1 Propithecus coquereli
AAAAAAAAAAAAAATTGCCAGGGGAACTTTTGTAAAACTACTGATGCCTTCCTAAATGGTGGTCCCTGAAGAACTAGGTCTCCATAGAAAAATAGCTTCTGCCAGGGATGGGGCAAGGAAATATGAGGTGAGACTGAAATATCTGGTTGTGCCAAAATCAACGAAGTGCTAAAACACTTGAGGGGATAATTTCAAAAGGACACAGGAGTCAGCTAGACAGGGCTTCCACTGGTCAAATGTGGGACAATAAAGCATGTCCTGAGGGGTGTATCACAATTTATTCATTTCAAAAAAATTCATGAGTCCATACTGATATGTTCAATAGGTAGCTAGATACATACATAGATGGATTAGATAGATAGTTATGGGGTGAGAATTGAAAGCTCACTTTTACAAAAGAATGTCAACTATTACACACAGAAATGATAGGAATAGACAATCATCATTTTATAACCATCCTAGTAATAATCTATTCTGGCAAGAATCAATGGCTGCAAAAAACCACTGGGTGAAAGCTTGTTGGGGACTAGGATATTTACAGAATCTCAGAGTATCTCCCCACAATTATTAATTACAAAAGGAAAATGGTCCCCTTAGAATGGAGAAAGCTGGCAGACACAGTCTTACTCAAGTGATCACCAACCATGGAAGAAATTGACATCATGGCCTCCTGATTGGCTACACTGAGAAGGACTTAACATTACCTACGGAACACTCCCGCCACAAACATTTGCCCAAATCCAATCATGAGGAAATAATCATGCAAATCTAAAATGAGAGACAGTCTACAAAAACTGACCTGATTTTTTTTTTATTGGTACATAATATTTGTATGTTTTTATGCAGTACATATGATATTTTGTTACATGCATGGAATGTATAATGATCAAGTCAGGGCAGTGGTCCCCAACCTTTCTGGCACCAGGAACCATTTTATGGAAGACAATTTTTCCATGGACGGCGGGGGGGGAGCGGGGGGTGGTTTCGGGATGATTCAAGTGCATTACATTTATTGTGCAGTCAAATCTCTCTGCTAATGGTAATCTGTATTTGCAGCCGCTCCCCAGCACTAGCATCACCGCCTCAGCTCCACCTCAGATCATCAGGCATTAGATTCTCATAAGGAGCTGCAACCTAGATCCCTCGCATGCGCAGTTTACAGTAGGGTTCCTGCTCCTATGAGAATCTAATGCTGCCACTGATCTGACAGGAGGCAGAGCTTATGCAGTGATACAAGCATGGGGAGCAGCTGCAAATACAGATAAAGCTTCGCTTGCTGGCCTGCTGCTCACCTCGTGCTGTGCGGTCCAGCTCCTAATAGGCCACGGACTGGTATCCGTCCACAGCCCGGGGGTTGAGGACCACAGAGTTAGGGTATTTAGGGTATCCATCACCTCCAGCATTTATCATTTCTATGTGTTGGGAACATTTCAAGTCCTCTCTTCTAGCTATTTTGAAACATACGATACATTGCTGTTAACTATAGTCACCCTACTCTGCTATCAAACATTAGATCTTATTCTTTCTGTCTAACTGTATGTTTGTACCCATTAACCAACCTCTCTTCATCCCCCCTCCACACACACCCTCCCCAGCCTCTGGTAACTATAACTCTATTCTCTACCTCCAAAAGGCGAACTTTTTTTAGCTCCCTATGTTCACTGTAGCACCATTCACGATAGCAAAGATATGGAATCAACCTAAGTGTCCATCAACAGATAAGTAGATAGAGAAAATGTGGTACATATACACAATGGAATATTATTCAGCCACAAAAAAGAGTGAAATCCTGTCATTTGCAGCAACATGACTGGAACTGGAGATTATTGTGTTAAGTGAAATAAGCCAGGCACAGAAAGATTTCTTTTTAAGTCAATATCACAAGATTTTCAAAAGGTTAAAGAATTATCCTAGATTTAAAAATAGTAAAGAGATATGACAACTAAATATAATGTATAACCCTTAATTGGATTCTGGATTTTTTTAAAGGCTATAGAGGACATTATTGGGAGAACTGGGGAAATTTGACTATCAACTAATACTAGATAACAGCATTACATTAATGCAACATTTCCTAAGTGTGTTAATTCTATTGCAGTTATACAGCATAATGTCCTTGTTCTTAGGAGGCACATTCTGAAGTATTTAGGAATGAAGTATCCTGATGTTTGTAACTTACTTTCTGTACATTTGAAATTTTTCAGAATAAAAATTTTAGGGGGACAAAGGAAAAAATACTGATGCCTGGACCCTACCTTTTCTAATGTCATTGGTCTGGGGTGCAGCCTGTACATCTGAATTTTGAAAGCTCCCTAGGCTATTCTAAGCTGCAGCCACTGTCCAGAGACATATAGACAAATCTTTCATCCAAAGAAGAGCACCAGGGCAAAAGTAAATGAGACTTTTCCAGGACCATGTTATTTTAGGTCCTACATTGTCTCTTCCCACAAGGAGAAAAATCAGACTTCTAAATATTTGACAATATTATCTGAATACATAACCCAGGTGAATGCTACTGTGCTGTGATTTTACTTCGCAGACCTTTGAAACAGTTGCACTGAGTAGTTGCTAGCTGTGGAAATGTGTTCGTGAAGGGTGGGAGGGTGGAGAAGACAGAGGTCTGTGCTATGATTCATTAGCCAACGCTGCCGGGGGATGCGGCAACTCTCCGCATTACAGAGCAGTATGCCAGCTTCTTGAAGAAGCTGTTCTTGAGTTGGAAACAGTGGTTTATGCAAGAAGCCAGGTTTCCTATCTCAGGATGGAAAAACCAATACAAACTGAACTAAATAAATGTGGGGATTCACATATTTGACTTGGGACATCCAGTGGATTCTGGGTGCAAGGGAAAAGAAAGTGGAACGACTGATCTTATGGACCCTGCATCATACCCTTTACTGGAAACATTTCCACTTGTCATCCTGTGTCCATTCATCATCCTGTTTCAACATAATGCAGCCCAGAGGAAGAGAAGGACACTTCAGCAAAAAAAAAAAAAAAAAGACCTCGTGAATCTTTCTTTACAAACCCCTCTTGGCTGTAACTGGACTGTTGCAGTAGAAATGTACAGTATTTAATTAACCAGCGCTGTGTGGTCCCCAGAGATGAGACTGCTTGATTCTCATAGGGCTATGTATAATCAACATCTTTGCATGGCAGAAAACAGGAAATCCATTTGCCTGCTACTTCAAAGGCAGAGGGCATCTGACAAGGGGTTACAGCTATGCCAGCTCTCATTTTCTCCCAAGTCACTAGGACACAAGGGAAACCCGTAGAACCAGTAAAGAACCATTTATTAGGGCCTCTGAGCCATAGGCGGGGGTGTAGGGGGAGGAAGGTAATGTCAAAAGTCACAGAAGGAAAATCACCTTAATCTTGTTGGAAATGAAGGAAATGAACATCAGGTGCCTGCTTCGTGCCAGGAACCATGCTCAGCATATAGCGGGCCTTCCTTCAAGTCCTCACACCAACTCTATAAGGCTCGGGGTGCTGGCCCCACCTTTACAGATGAGCACAGACAGGCTAGATAACCCGTCCAGGGCACACATGGGTTTTCAGTCCTCTTCTCCCACCAACTTGAGATAATACCACGAAGGCAGATTGGGAGTGAGTTTCTAGGGGACTCTGGATGCCAGGTTAAGGATAAGGACTTTATTTTTGGGGCAATGAGAAACCAGAAGAGGTTTCTGGACAGGAAAGTGTGGAACAAGATGTGAAGAAGACAGTGATCCAGGGAAAACTGCTTGGTGTCAGGAGTGTGCAGGATGACATGGGGGAGGGAGCCTGGAAGCAGGAGATGGCCCAACAGACGGCAATGAAAGACACAGTCTGAAAAACACAGTGGAAGGAATCATATACCCAGGGAAGGAAAGGCCAATACATAGACATGAACACAGACATACACGGCACCATTGTCAGTTGATGTGTCTGTTGCCCTCTTTGAGGGCCAATGACCCTCTCTTACTTGTCCTTGATCCCCAGTACCTAGCTCAGGGTCTGTTTGAGTAGACACTCAATCCATTCTTGATAAATGAATGGATGAGTGAACTAATGAATACCTACCTATTCCACATTCTGCCCGTGGGTCATGGTTTTGTGAATTCAAACTCCCAGAGACAGTCAGAGGGACACTGGAGAAGGACAGGAAGGGTGGAGGGAAAGAGCTGAAGCTTCAACATGGTGTTAAACAGGTCACCCACCATGTGCTTAAAAGTCAATGCCATCAGGAATTACTGAAGCTATAGGGACGGAAAGACAGTGGACCCTGCAGTCTTGCCAGTGTGTCAAAAGTACCTCATTCTCTACCAACACTGTATTCTGAAGCACCTGTAACACTAAACAACATTGATCTATTCCTAACTGCTTTCCTCTTACAAATTTGTGGTCCGCTGCCATCTACCCACACCTAATGATAGAGCAGGGCTACATATGAATAAGAAATTACATATATTTGATTTAAAGTTTAGTCCTCTTAAAAGACAGAAAACATTTAAATAGGCAGAGATATATGTTTAAGAATGTTCAAGCTGGGTACGGTGGTGTGCCCCTGTACTCTCAGCTACTCAGGAGGCTGAGATGGAAGAATTGCTTAAGCCCAGGAGTTCAAGGTCAGGTTAGGCAACATAGTGAGACCCTGTCTCTTCAAGAAAAAAAATAAGAAGAAGGAAAGAAAGAAAGAAAAGAATGTTCAGGGCAGCGTTGTCACTAATAGCAAATGTCAAATGTATATATGCACAGAAATCTACATATGAAGCATTCTGAATGTCCACTGAGAGTGGAAGGGCTACATAAGTCATGTTATATCCAGGCAGCCATTAAATACAAGTAGCTCTATGTATACTGGTGTGAGAAGGTGTCCATAATACACTAATTTAAAAGACCAAATCACATGTATACTGTGATCCCAATTTTATAAATACACACATACACACTCCATAACTCTAAGCACCATGGACTATTTTACTTACTCCTGATCACCCAGAACCTAGAAAAGAGTATGTACTCAACAAATGTTTACTAATAAATAAATGAATCCATTCAACATTCAACTAATATGTGAAGATCTAATACAATTAAATGAACGAGGGAAAGAATGCATGTATACATGAACGCACTTGTGTAAGCACAGAAAATGGTTATGGAAGGCTATACCCCAAAGTAACAGTGATCCTTCTGGAGAGACAGACTAGGGGACATGTGAAGAGAGGTGTTTAAATGCTTCTACATATCAATTTGTTTGTATGAAGAGCATGTACGTAATACATGGCAATCATTTTCTTTAACATCACAGCGCCTATTAAAATAATTATCTTGCATTATGAAACTTATCCTTCTGATCATGCTTTGAGGACCTTAATAGTAAAGTGAGTTCCTATTCCACAAATAAATGAATACCAATTAAATCAGGCAGAAAGGTGTTTCACATGGGCTAAATGGACAAGGGGTTCTTATCTCCCAATTACTAATGACTACTGGCTGTGGCTGGCCAACAAAGACAGGAGGAGGGGTGAGCCCAGAGCTACAGGTGTGGTACCCCCACTCTTCATTATTCTGATCAGATGCTGTTACAGAACCCTGAAGAGGCCCACACTGTCCCATCGGTGACAATGCCAAGGTCATTTTCCCTGGCCTGACCCCCCGCTAGCCATCTTCCTCCAGGTGGAAGAACCCCATGATGCCCATCTCCCAAGCTTGCTCACTCACACTCACTCACAGGCACACACGCGTGCGCGCACATACATGCTCATTCAGCCATGGGGGCCACTTCTCTGGGTTCCCCTAGCAACTATCACTTTTTTCTAGCACTGCCCTCCCTCCATTGAATTTTCCCTATCTGTTAGTATCAATTTCTGTTTGTCTCTATCGCTTCATTCCTGACACCTCTCAGCTCTCTCATGAACATCTTTTCCAACCAATTCACCTCACTTACCAACACCCACATACGTCTCATCATGGTTATAATGATGCCATTTCATCACAAATGCCCACTCTCCATCAATATGTGGACCCAGGTGCCACATATCTAGAAAAACCCCGAACCAAGCCCCTCCCCAGCCCTAGAGACTTGAGAGTCTAATGCCTTGTTTAAAGAAGTCACTGAAAGCAGTCTTGAGGTCGGTCAATTAACATATGATCTCCCTCCCTGGCCCCCCCATAAAATCAAGCTTCTACTGCCAGCATAATACAGAAAGGGGCCATCCATTTAATAAACTGAGTTTCTGCAAAGAGGAGCTGCATATGGATATTTTCATTGTTAATGCTGTCATCTGATATTTCCTTAAAAGCATCTGTAATTTTGTTGTCACAGGCATGAAGAACTCAACCTCTTCCACCCCAACCATCTTATAGCAATGGTGAGAGAATCAGCCATCTGAAAGGACGCATGAGCTCTGATTTCACTGCTCATAGATACATGCTCCACACTGAAGGCGTTCAAGCACATACAGAGAACCCTGGGCTCACAACACAGAAGAGACACATAGCCCAATAGACCCAGCATTGCAACCCCTGCTCTCTCACACACAAAATTGGACCTACTTTACAAGAGGGCTTACTCTCAACCCAACTCCCTCCCTTTTTTTCCATTTGGCTTTACATTCAGGAATCTATTAAAAGGCAGCTTTGTTAATTATTTATACCAGCTCAACCAATTTTCTTTTCGCCAGCCTTCCCTTCTTATTAGGGTGAGATAAAGGAATCACACTGAAACACAAAGTCAGGGATGTCTCCAAAGATCCCTCTGCTTTTCCCCTCTCCTCAGGCTGGTCCCAGGCATTCGCTTTGGCCTTTCGGCAAGCCCCTCAATCCAAATGAAGCAAGAGACAGTAGGCCATATCAGGGGGCACCTCCCCAAGGCGTCCCTGGCCTGACTTCCTGAGCCCCTGCAGCTAGCTCTCTGGAGGAGGGAGTCTGAATTTTCAGAGGAGAAAATCCAATACATAAAGCACATTGCTTTTCCCCGCAAGGCTGATTTTGGCAAAATGCCCAAAAGAACTCAACATATTTATAGAGTTTTGTTTGATCTACTTTTAAATGCTCCATGCAGAGTCATTCGAGTGAAATGAGAATACAGAATTTCAAAGGAAAAATTGAAGGAAGATTCTAAATATAAGTTATTTGTTGAGCATAAACAAGATTTCTCCGTTCTATCCAACATACTCCCTCTAACATATCTATTTTTAAGGCATTCTCAAACTTTGCTGACAAATGGATGTATCAGAGGCCTAACTTTTATAGTAAAAGGTGGGGTGGGCAGGGAGAGAGCAGGATGAGGGGAGGAAAGGGAAAGAGAGGGAGAGAGGGACAGAGGGCACAAACATTTTAGGAACTGTGACAAAAGTCCAGAAAATCCTAAAGATCTTCATCTAGGGTCCTCTCCTAGTCTTAGAGAATTCTGGGGGGAAAATATTCACCATAAATAAATCTAGAGTTTCCCAGTTTTTAAAATCAGCACCAAAAAATGGCCACTGTACTGGCAGATTTAGAAAGTGACAGAAAATTCTACATATCGATCTCTTTGGGGGCTGGGTGATTTTTGCTGCAGGTAGTCAAAATATTTTAAAATTTTGACTCCTTTTTAACAGTTTCCCTTCTCGTCCCATCAGAATAAAGAGAGGGAAAAGCCTAGGTATTTATTAATTTCTTGATGCAAGTGGGAGTTTATATCCCTGCAATTCGTTCTTCAATATCTAAAAGGCTAAACCCCTTAAGCAGAGGTCCTTAACTGGGGTCTGTGGATAGAATTTAGGGGATCTAAACTTGGATGAGAAGAAAAAAATACAGGTTTTACTATCCTGTATCTGAAACTTGGCCTTTATTTCCACTATGAATTTAGACAACGAACCACACTGGTATTAGCAGCACCTGTGAATTTTATTTATTTCCCAGTACACAGATAGATATTTTCATTTCACAGTTGCGGTTATCTTGAAATATCATTTATACTCATCCCTACTTCAAAATTATGATTGCTTCTAGACTCACTGCTGGATCTTGCTATTTAATACATCAATGAATAGTATGTATTACTTATGATTTTGTAATATTTTGATAACTATTTCAATATAATTGGTTTCCTTTGTAATCCTATGGATTCTATTTTATTCATTTACCAACATTATTCTGAAAAGGAGTCTGAGTGACAAATGGGTTCCATGGCAATTTAAAAAAAAAAGTTAAGAACCCCTAATCCCTGCTTTCGAGATTACAGTTTCCAAAGAAACACAAAGGTACATGGGGAAATTATTTATATATAACAAAGCAGTAAACATAACAATTGGACTCTATTCATTGGAATGCTTCATAGGCTTTGGAGCAACACGTCATAACAAAAGAACCACATTGGGCAACTTCACAAGTCCTGATCCACAAATGGCCACGTGGCACAGTGTTCACGAGGCTGCTTGCCAAGTGCCCTCTTATTACTTGGGTCAGTGGCTGGCGAGAGCCCCGCTCTGTCATCTGGCGCCTTGGCCGAGCTGAGCTCAATGCCTGTGCTCCCCGCAGGGAGGCCAGCACAGCTAATTTGCAGGCTGTCACCTGCCATGGCCTCACCACCCCCACACCCTAGCCCTACTTTTCTCTCCCTTTTCTAGTTACTGAAGTTCTGGAAAGCACCACAAGTTTTTCCCCCTGAAAGATAAAGAGATCACTAGGGCTTCAATGTACCCACATGGCTTCATGCTCACCCCTTGCTCCTAGCCCTAGTCAGCTGCACCGTCATTCTTTGTGTGTGTGTCCCCAGTGCCTGCTGGGCAGCGAGCACATAAATGTTCCATGGAGGGAGGGAATTTATGCCAATGTTTTTAACCGCACAGGATCTGCCTAGAGGGGCTGCCTGGCTTCCACTGAGGTCCCATATCTGCAGTATCACTAGAGGATGAAGGACCCTAAGGTCAGCAAGTCCAGCTGAGACTGGAGGCATCTGACTAGTTCTTCCAAAAAAAAAAAAAAAAGGTCTAAAAACAAAAAGACAAAAATTCCACTTGTAGGAAATTATATTCCAAGTAACTCACATGAAACGTGCAAAGATACATGCATAATTCATGGCTACATTATTCAGAATAGTGAAAAGCCAGAATCATCCTAAATGTCCTTCAATTAGGGGACTGGTAAATAAGCCATAGGTATATTTCCACATGGAGTACTAAAGAGAGGTGTAGTTCTAAATGAACTGATATGGCAAGATTTCCAAGATTCTCATCAACCTAATATAAAAATGGCAATACAGCCCAAACAGCATGATCCCATCTGTGTTTAAAATAATACCAAGATGTATGTATCACTGTGTGCTTGGATTAGGTTGTACCATATAAAATTGGTATTTTTTGTGTGGCCAAATGAATATCTGCATCTGCTTATGTTTCCTCCTAATGTCTACATGCACAGATCTTACAGATGCCCATGAACCAGGTCTCTTCTGGGGTTTATGACTGGGGAAGGGATTTGACATGACTCTTTCTACCATGACTTCCCTTTATTCATTTTTTACACTAAACATGTATTATTTTTATAATAAGTAAGAAAACAGAGGGAGTCTAAAAAAATGTTCAACTCAAAAATTTTTTAAAAGAGCAGGGAGGTGTAAACAACCCAATAGCACAAAAGCTGCCCGACTGAGCAGATGATTGTGCGTGGATCAGAAAAACAAAACAAATCCGAACGGTGGGCTGCCTGTAGGGGCTGCAAATGGTCGCCAAGGGAGGGAATGGGGGGGGCACCATCCAGGAAAGGGCAGGTTTCTGAGCAAATGAGCAGTGCAGGAGAAGGAACTGGGCTATCTTCAAGGGAGGATTTTAAGCAGACCCCCCCTCCCCTAGTAATGTACATGTTTATCTATTTGTCCAAAGCAAATAAAGACATTTTTCATTTATTTAAACAAATCCTACTTTCCCTGTAAGTATAAGAAGGCACAAAGTTGCATTTTTTTTAAAAAAAGGGCATCTCACACTCAGACTTTTCATTTTCCAAACTGATCTGCTTCCTTTACTCTCCCCCCCAGAAGTAGGGAACCGAGTGTCATGAAAAGTGTAAATTTAGAAGTTGTAAATCTAGAGTGTCAATCTAGAAATCTTCAGGTAAAAAAGTGAATGTACATTCATTTGTGGAACAGAAAAAGGAAAAGCAGAGAAAAACAGAGACAGTAGAGAAAAATAAACGAGCATTAATCTCCCCAACAATACTAACCTTTGTCAGCACTTCAATGTTTTTTTCAGCACTTACATGTCTTTACCTCAACGGGCTTCATTATAAAGTTTTCTGTATATTACACATAAGTCAGTCTCCTTTTGAAAGATGAAATTTCCTAGAGAGCAGGAATTGGGTTTTTCTACTGGTCTACAGCAGGGGTCAGCAAACTTCTTCTGTAAAGGGCCAGAGGGTAAATATTTTAGGTTTTGTGGGCCACAGGGCCTCTGTGGCAACCCACTCAGCTCTGCTGTTGTAGTGCAAAAACAGCCACAGACAATATGTAAATGAACGTGTGTGGCTGTGTGCCAATAAAACTTTATTTACAAAAACAGGCGGTTCTAGATTTGGCCCATGGGCTATAGTTTGCTAACCTCCAGTTTGTAGGAAGAAGTGATAGGGTCCAATTCAGAGACTAGGGAAGATTTTTTTCTTTAAAGGAAGAACAAGAGACATTGCTAAGGTTGAAATATCAGTGTGATGCTTTCTTTACCCTGCTCATACTGCCCAGGGACTGTCTGATTTTAAAATCCTAGACACTTATAAGCAGGAACTCAGCTGTCCTCCTTGGGGATTACTACAGGCTAGCCCAGAGCCCAGCCCAGAACGAGCCTTTAGTAATGATCTCATAAAGGAAAGAACACCGCACACATAAGTAAGGGGATGATGGGAAAGGAAGAGTTAAAAATGACCATGAAGTGGTGATGGGAGGAAGTGAAGGTTGGTAATGGTACCAACCAAAATGCAGAGCACAGAAGCAACAGAAGCCTGACAGGAGGGAGAATCAGCTGCTCAACCATGTGGGGACAGTTGAGAACACAGCTGTTGCCTCCCATCTACCACAGGCCACCAGACCTGGGTCAGGTCCCACCAGAAATGGGGTTAGGAATGGGCAGGCAGTCCTAAGCCAGAATGGCACAGTGAGAGACAAAGGTGGGTCTGCCCAGGGCATCTAAATGAAGTCCCCTGCCCTTCCCCACTGGATATAAACTGGGAAGCCCATCATCGTTCTACTTGTTGGCCACAGCATGGAGTGGCAAAGCACAGACAGGAAACCTTGGCCTCAAGGAGCCTGCCCTGCCTGTGGACTTCCTGTTGTGCAAGACAGGCATTTCCTCACAACCTAAGCCAAGTGGAACCAGGGTGTCTGTGACTTGCAGCTGAGAGACCAGAAACCAGCACGAATGCCTGAGAGTGGAAGTGAGTGGTAAGGGAAGCAAGGGGGCAGGCCAGCCAAGAGGTTGGATTTGAGGGGTTGTGTGCTGCACGGCATTGGCTGAGCCCTGGAGCCAGTAGACAAAACAGAAAATGCCAAGACAGGACCACAGAAACAGCTTACAATTAAGAGGTTGGAAGAGTCAACAAAATATAATAGAGAAAGGGGTAGAGCAGGGCAAGGGGGTAATATACAGAGGCGCTATAGGGAAGGTAAGTTTTATTACCCTTAACTTTGTCTCCATATTCATCAGGGCTCAAAGGGTAAAAAGAAGTTGCTAGAAAGATTTCTTTTTAGACATTACTACAACACTAATTTTAAAAGGCAGCAAAAGGTTATTAATTTCCTACCTGTAGTTCATTTAACTTTAGCTAACAAATACAAATAGAAAATAAAATAGAAGAAAAGCTCTTCAGACATAGAATTCTCTTACCCAAGTTATCCTTCTCTCCTCAAAAAACACACACAATGCAATTGAGATAGGATAACATACATGACAGGACAACTGTAATTGCTAACTCATAAAATTCCATAGTTGGTGGTAGGTAGAAGGGTGTTGAATATTTTTCATATTTATTCTTGATCCCTTTTTCATTATGGTAAAATATATATCTATATATAAAATAAAATTTACCATTTTAACCATTTAAGTTCAGTGGCATTAAATACATTTACATTATTGTACAATCATCACTACCATCCATCTCCAGAACGCTTTTCATCTGCAAAACAAATTCTACAGCCTTAAAAATAACTCCCTATTCCCTCTCCCCCAGCCCCTGGCAACCACCATTCTACTTTGTCTCTATGAATTTAACTACTCTAGGTACCTCATATAAGTAGAATCATACAGTATTTGTCCTTTTGTGACTAGCTTATTTCACTTAGCATAATGTCCTCAAGGTTCATCCATATTGTAGCATGTGTCAGAATTCCCTTCCTTTCTAAGGCCGACTGATATTCCATTGTATGTATACACCACATTTGTTTATCCATTCATCTTCAACAGACACTTAGGTTGCTTCCACTTTTTGGCTATTGTCAATAATACGGCTCTGTACATGGGTGCACAAATACCTGTTTGAGTCCCTTCTTGATCCTTTTCATGGGACTTCATTAAAACCTCATTTTGAAATATTAAACATGCTCAAATAAACATATCACTTAGGTTAGCAATCTTCAGCCGTCATCTAACAAGTTTAAGAAGGGACTGGCACCTAGAATTTGCAATTCAACACAATTTACCATAAATGATTTTATTCCATGCCCATTGAAATAAACATGGAGATGATATGCCAAAGGCTTTGGAAGAGGTAGTACAGGTTGAGTATCCCTTATCTGAAATGCTTGGGACCAGAAGTTTCAGATGGCAATGAGCATTTCCTTTGAACGTCATGTCAGCACTCAAAAAGTTTCAGATTTTGGAGCATTTCAGATTTTGGTTTTTTTGGATCTGGGAAGTTCAACCTGCATTCTGAAGCACGCTGAGCTGAATGCAAAGTGAATGCGCATCTCACCACCTGCCCAACCCATGCGACCGAGCTGAGGAAAGACTGGAGGAAACCCACGCTGCCGTGAAGTAGGCGACAATAGGTGGTTTACCAAAGACAGAAACGCTATTGTAACTTCCTTACTCAACAAAATCACCATGGGGCTTTCCCAACAAAGAACCAGAATCCTCTAAAGCTTTCCAGAAATTCCTGACAGGTCATATGGGAACCTAATTTGTTCAACAAATGTTTGTTGGCTGCAGGAGCTAGAATAGGCTGTCGATAGTATGTAAAGCAGACCCCAGTATTCCCTCCTGGGGATGCTGGGAAGGGTTTGCAAAGAGAGAAGTGGGATCTTCAAGCTTTTCAACATCTTAAAAGGCATAATAGCCAAATGAGGGCAAATAGGTTGAAATGCTTTGAGAAATGCTTTGCTACATAAATAGTACCACGACCCTGAGCTGAAGAACTAGTTATGTCCTGATGAAGATAGGAACAAAAACTTTCAGAAAAGGGCCCCAGATTACTAGAAATTTCTCAATCAACATTCCAACTTGCAGATGAAGAAACTGATGCTTAGAAAGGTGAAATGACCTTCCCAAGACTGATAATGGCTGGTATAGAGCTAAGAATTATCGATGCCTCACGTGTCATCAAACGAAGGTCTGAGTCATCCTGGGCAGAAGTATGAGGGAGATAAAGGCACATAAATGGTTTTCTAGCCTCAAGGAACTAAGAGTCTAGTTGGAAGCCACTGGAAATGGACAGGATATTTGTCATCTATTATCAAGTCTCGCTGGTTACCTCCAGGCCCATCTGCCTCTGGCCATGTAATCTTAGGGTTGAAGGGGAGGCCATTCAGGCCTATTGTGGTTTTGTTTGTTTTCTTGCAGCACAAAGCTGACAGTCATCAGCTCTAACAAATGATCACTTTCCATTTTCCACTTCAACCTGGGATTTTGGCAGAATGAGTTCATACATCAATGTGAGTGGATCAATACAGTTCATAATTTATGAAGATTTAGAGGAGGGAGGGATCGATCCTACACAACGCCCCACTGATGCTTGCCTCTCTTCCTCTCTTCCTTCTTGCCCCCTAGGTTTGGTCATTTTTAAATTTATTAACACCTCCACCTGAGAGGACCAGCGGGGAGTGAGAACAGTGAAATAGCATCCTACATAAGCCTTGCTAATAAAAGTCTTATAGTTAAACTGCAAAAGCCTTTCTGTGGGTTATCCCTGGATTTCAATGGCCCATGTTATTCTCATCAACTCTGCACAAATGTAAACAAGACCTAAGGACACTTAAATACATGCACGTATATGTATATACATACCTTAGGGACCCACTCCAGAATGGGATGGAGCCTAGAGGGTAAGGAAGAGAGGGATGCAGAGAGAGCTAGAGGAAGGAAGGAATAAAAGGAAGAGGGAAGAAGAGAGGGAGGGAGGAAAGGAGTCTCTTAAACATTAATGTGAACTGAATATGAATTCTGTGATAGAAGGGCAGAGCTTAGGAGGGAGGGCCAAAGCTTAGGAGGGAGAATGTGAATTTTTTAAAGTGTATGTATATGTATGAAACAGATACAGAATTTCCATTTCTAGCTTGTGCTGGTTTTCCCATCCCTGTCCACACAGTGTCACACACATCGTAACTGGGTGACTTTTTTCCTCCTCATACATAATTTCAAATGTCTTACCTTTAACCTCAATGATTTAGTCAAAAGTTACAAAGGAAGTTAATTTCTTCAAAAGAAATAAACTAGTCCTAGAGATATTGTCAAAGAGTTCTTCTAAAGCTTTTTAGAAGTCAAACATAAAACAATCAGTATCATTTTTCCCTGGACATTAAAAAAAATAACTAAGCATGCTGTGTTCATTTGTCTGCTTTCATCTGTCAAATAATGTGGCCTAGAAAGGGGTTAAAAAAATAATAAGGGGAAAACTCAATGGCAAAACATTCTGGAAATTTGATTTTCCTTTGCAAGGAATGATAGTACTGAAGAATCCATCCAAGTTGGCCCTAGGGAGAAAGGAAGGGGACAGAGAAAGAAAACCAACAAGGACAGAATAAGGGTAGGAGGGGAGAACGGGGCTCCTCAGGCCACCCCCAACAGTGACTGTCACTTCCCTGCTCCAGTGTTACAGCATCTTCAACAAGTGCATGCAGTTAGGCAGAGAAATTTTACTTAAATTGAAATCTTAAAACGATACTAATCACTGGCCAGGCGTGATGGCTCACGCCTGCAATCCCAGCACTTTGGGAGGCCGAGGCAGGAGGACTGCTTGAGGCCAGGAGTTGGAGACCAGCCTGGGCAATAGTGAGACTCCATCTCTACAAAAAATAAACAAATTAGCTGGTTATGGTGGTGCACACCTGTTCCTGCTACTCAGGTGGGTGAGGCAGGAGGATCGCCTGAGCCCAGGAGTTGGAGGCTGCAGTGAGCTGTGATGATGCCACTGCACTCTAGCCCAGGCCACAGAGCGAGACCCTGTCTCAAAAAACATAAACAAAAATACCACAATACTAATCACTAATCATTCATAACACTAGGTGCTGACAAGTAAAACTGACACACAATCACATAGTCCAACTATCCCTTTTCATTACTATTTGAACTTGCCCTCCGTGGTCCTGATGATGGTGGTAATGAGCAATCAGAGAAGGAAAAGCCCAGAAAGGAAGGAATCGTATGTGGTAAATTGGGTTGAATTGCAAATTCTAGATGCTAGTCCCTTCTCAACCTTGTTACGTGATGACTGAAGACTGCTAGCTAAGTTATGTGTTTAACATGTATATGGCCCATATACTCCAACTAAAAGGGAAGAGTGCACACGCTGTTGTATATAAAATAAACTGAACTCTACGTACTTTCATTTAGAAAACCTTGGATATGGGTATATAATCAAATACAGATTAAAACGATCACATAAAATCGAAACTTTCCCTTGCCCTGGACACATTCTCCTACTCTCATCTCATGTCATGCAAGTAATTGTGAAAAATTTAGGTGCCTTCTCTTCCAGCACAGAGCTACCCTTCTAATTTAACTCCACCTTCAATCTCATTACTTAAGACCTAGTTCAAATAAGATCTAGTTCAAATTTCCTCCTTTGAAACTGTATTTTGCCTTCTCACTCTCTGCTAACTGCCCATTTTCAGGTCAAAAGCTAGGTTCAGTACTTATTCTCATGATCCACTTTGAAAAACAGATGCTTAATAAGTCTCCTCTCTCAGCATTCAGTAACCAAAGACAACTTCTCTGAATCATAGAATTTCAACAACTTCTCCTTAAAAATACAACTTAATAAGCCTGTTCTCCCCCTGGTAGTTTTCCTTTTGGTAACTTGTTTTAAAGATGGGTTAGGGTACATACATAGAAGTACGTACTTCCATTCAACGATTAAAGTTAGCTCCAAGATGACTAAGACATGGCTTCTTCCTTCACGGAGCTTATAATCTAGTAAAGAAAATCAAAACCTAAACGTGTACGAAACTCAAAGAATACAAGTGCATTAACAGAATGAAGTACAGCCACAAGTATCCATAAATAGTCATGTAAGATCAGCCACTCACTAGGGCTTTTTAAATTTAATATAATTTTATATTTGAAAAACAAAACAAAAAGTTGTTTTCATAATATGAACTAATGAAAATGAGCTTTTGGGTTTTTTAAGGTTCATATGTGTCCACTTTTTAGTTTTATCTTTAATCGACACATCATAATTATACATATTTATGGGGTATGGTGTGATATTATGATCAAATCAGGGTATTTATCAATAATTTATCCATCACCTCAAGGATTTATCATTTCTTTGTAGTGAGAACATTCAAAATCCTCTCTTCTAGTTATTTAGAAATATATAATACAATATTAACTACTGTATACATGCATATATATGCAAAATTCCTTAACACACACATATACGTGTGCATATATACACATATGTATATATACATAAACATTTGCAAAGTTCTATACAAGTTAAGAAATTTTTGTTTCTAAAATGTTCTTGGTTCAAATATAGCATTTTATAATTTCCACTCATCCATCTTCCGAAAGCTAGTGACTAGTAAGTACCAACAATTTTCTTCATATCAAAGGGGAACATTTATAATTAACTAGAATGTTCCATAAAGGGCTATTATAACAGAAACATTCAAAAGTTAAATTCTTCTATGTATCAGCAATAGAAAAAAATATGAGAGGAAAAAGATCCTACTTACAAAAGTCAACAATAACCACTATCTATCTAGGACTAACATTATAAGTAAGCAAGATTGCACAGATAGAACTATAACACACTTGGCTAGAGTGACATCCCGGGTCACTGGATGACTAGAATTAGCTGTTTAGAATTCAAGAGGGGATATATGTTTCAATTTGCAAGAATTAGTCTACTATGATGTTTAGGGAGGAGTGATGGGGAGAAAAGATTTTCATTCATACACTGTGCATGAAGATGGCTTATATGACAATACAATACTTTCAAACAAAAATGTTAGAAAAAATGCCAATTCTTTCAATATTGACTTATAATTTTAATGAAATTCAAATCAAAAAATTGGATTTTTTTAAAAAACTTGATGACAAATGCAGAGTGATAGAGAGGACAAAGTCTTGCCATACTACACATTAAAATGTATTATAAAGCCACAATACTCAACTGCATTGATGGAAAAATGGTAAGACAAATTAACGGTACAGAATTCAAAGTTCACAAAATAATCCTAATATATTATGTATTATATATTATGTAATACATAATAATATTACATGATAAATGAGGTATCACAAATTCACAGGGAAGGGCTGGATTATTTAATAAATGGTTCTGAAAAAGTGGCTATTTCAAAATAAAAATCAATTTGCATACTAACCTCATACTAGACATTGAAATTCCATATAGATTAAAAATTTGAAGTAAAAGTAAAGCCAGGATATAAAAGACAAGAAAAATTAGGTGAGAATTTATTCAGAGAAATCACACAACAAAGCATCGACATACTAATGTACATTAAAATGTACTATTTCTGCACATCAAAACCAATTAGAAACAAACTGAAAAGCGAACAAACTGGGAAGCAAAATTTGCCTCGACTGAGAAAGGATTAGTACACTAACCAGTAAGAAAAATATAAAGATCCCAATATAAGAAGCAAAGATGACTAACAAATGATAGGAGAAAAACTGCTGGAGCACTCTATTAATCAGAGCAACTCAAGCTTAAAACACTAAGAAGCAGTCTCACCACTTCTGGTGGTGGACAGATGGGTGCAACCCTTCAGGAAATCAATTTAATAATAATGAATCAAAGTCCCATGCTTTCGTCCAATACATATGCTTTTGTCCAATACTTCCACATCTAAGAATCTTTCCTAAAGAAATCATCAGAGCTGAGGATAAAGATTTATGAGCGAAAATAGCCAAAGCAGAGTTACTGACAATGGCAAGAAAAACTGGAAACATAAGTGGATTCTTTCCTTTCCAGCAGAGGCTCTCTCTGTGAGGTGCGGAATTTACAATATAAGAGGTTTGGCTTTTGATTTACAAGGAATCTCATTTTTTCCTGAGAAATGAACAATGGGATGCTACAGTCAGTTCTCTACCCTTTTCAAATTGATTATCTAATATTTAGGTCACCCCTCGCAAAACAGTGTCATTTTGATCTCTCGGATTCACTATCTCCTAGGCAACTGATTGAATAAAGAAAAATATAAAGCTTCACGGAGAAATATATAATTTTTAAGACTTGCATAAATGGAATGACACATCCTGTCCCTCACCTGGTGGGGAGGTATTGGTAAGGAATGTAAAAGAGAAAGAGGCAGACAGACAGGAGCGGCATTTTAATACCAACTGGTGTGGTTTTTTTTTTTAACAGCTTTATTGAGATATAATGTACATACCATAAATTTCACCCCTTAATTAAATGGCTTTTATGTATCTACAAAGTTGTACAACCATCACAGCAGTCTAATTTTAGAACACGTCCACCACCCCAAAAAGAAACCTCAATGCCCATCAGCAGTCACTATCCACTCCCACCCCCAGCTCTGGGAAAACACAAATCTACTTTTTATCTCTAGGATTTGCTTATTCTGGCATTCATGTAAACGAGATCATACAATATGTGGTCTCTTGTGTCTGGCTTCTTTCACTTAGCGTAATGTTTTCAAGGCACATCCACGTTGTAGTGTGTGTCAGTCCTTCATTCCTTTTTATGGCCCAATAATGTTCCATTGTGTGGATATACCACATTTTTGTTCAGCCATTCATCAAATGAAGGACATTTGGGTTGTTTCCTCTTTTTGGCTATTATGAATAATGTTACTTTGAACACTGGTGCACAATTTATGTGTAGACATATATGTTTTCATTTTTCTTGGGTGTGGAGTGCTAAGTCACATGGTAACTCTGTATTTAACAGTTTGAGGAACTGCCAGACTTTTCCAAAGTGGTTGCATTGCTTTACGTGCCCACCAGCAGTGTATGAGTTGTTCATAGTACACCCTTATAATCCTTTTAATTTCTCTTAAGATTGGTAGTGATAGTCACTCTTTAATTCCTCATATAGTAATTTAAATCTTCTTTCCATTTTTCTTGATTAGTATAGCTAAAGTTTATCAACTTTGTTGACTATTTCAAAGGACTTTTTGTTTCATTGATTTTCTATATTGTTTTTCTATTCTCTATTTCATTTATTTCCACTGTAATCTTTATTATTTCCTTTTTTCCTGCCTGCTTTAGGTTTAGTTTGTTCTTTTCTAGTTTCTTAAGGTAGAGAGTTAGGCTATTAATTTGAGATGCGTCTTCTTTTTGAATATAGGCATTTGCAGCTGTGAATTTCACTCAAAGCACTGCTTTTAGCTACATGCGGTACATTTTTGTGTGTCATGTTTTCATTTTCATTCATTTCAAAGTATTTTATCATTTCCCTTGTGAATTCTTCTTTGACCCATTGGTTATTTAGGAGCATGTTGTTTAATTTCTACATATTTGTAAATTTCTCCAACTTCCTTCTGTTGACAATTTCTAATTGAATTCCACTGTGGCTGGAGAACATACTTCTTATGATATTAATCCTTTCAAATCTATTGAGACCTCTTCTATGGCCTAGCATATGGTCCATCCAGAAGAATGTTCCCTGTGCATCTGATCACTGGTTGCTTCGTGAAAACAATAATTTCTTATTTTCTACAAATCTCTAACTTCTTCCCAATGCTCTGGGGTCTCACTAGCAGTTTACCATTTTTAATAATAACTACTACTGTATTCAGTGAGTGACTCCCCACCCTACTTCACTCTACTGCCTCCCTATCTCTGGGGTCTCCCAACAGCCATTCTCCCTGCAACAAGGCCCTGCTGCCACGGAGCCTATTCAGGTCTCCAGAAAAACACAAACGGAACAAGCAGTGTAGTCCTCCTCAAATGCTCCTTCTCATGCAGGCACATGCAGGGGAAGTTTCGCACTATTGCCTCTTTCCCTTCCTGGGGGGAACAATGAGGGCAGCCCACCTGGCACTGCAGCTGGGCCCACTGTCAGCCTGACCATGGGCGAGGGAGGTGGACCATGAAATATCCTCATTGTTTGGACACAACAGTCTCAAGGCTTCACAAGCCCCAAAAGCCAAGAGACCAAAGACTAAGCTGAGGCTGCACATGGCAACAGGGGGACCAGGCTGTGATGACAGATCGATAGATATAATTAGAAGAAAATGCCCCTTTTCTAGAGCTTACTGCAACTGAGTACAGCAGTTGTCCCCATACAATGCGACAAACACAATCAGCACTTAAATAGCATCTACCTCTAATTAATTACCTTTCATTAATCTGCCAGCTCGCTATCCAGAAAAATCTCCCTTTGGAAAGGAGACTCCCATGTGGGGTTTAGCAAAGATCAGTCCTCCAGAGCCAAGGGGTGTCCTTTCAGGTGCCCCAGGCAGAGGGTCCATGTCCTCTTGCCTGGCATGTCAGTAAGTGGCTCCCTGCATCAGGGAGCCTCAGCCACTTCAGTAACTGTGTGATTCCAGAACTCTAAAAAGGCAGTATACACAGTTTTTCCTCATGTCCTCATGTGTGGATTTATTACCTGAACTCAAATGGCAGCCTCTCGCACTAGTAGGGAGAGAGACTGAACAAAGGTCTTCTTTATATACATTCAGGGTTTTAGTGGTATCAAGAAAAGCTAAGACTTCCTGTCTTCCAATCAAAACAGGTAGAGAAGGCAAAGGGACTATATTGACTGTGTGGGGCCTGTCATCATTATAAAAACCACCCCTGGAATCGCAGGTTCAACCTGATCCAAGTTCCAGGTAGACCTGAACAACCTGGCCTCACTGGTCACTGCGCCGGGCCCCCTCGGCCCACTTCTCATGCCAAAGCCTGGCCCAGGGAGACACCCTTAGATACAAGGACCCAAGAAATGATGAGAGAGAAAATTCCCTTTCAGCTTGTCACTTTATAAACTACCGAAAGGACTGGCTTTCAAGTTTCAGATTCAGGGAATGTTCTCCTAGCATCGTCTAACTCATGTTTTCATGGCCACAGGCTTGAGAAGCCTCATCAGTCATTTCTCTCAGTGCCCACTATCTCCACCCACTCACTTTAACATTCCCCACGCAAGAGGTACAATCTGCAGATTATCTTAAAGATGCTTAGAGAATTCCTGGTCCAGTCCTGCATCTCAAAGCCCAACACATCCCAAAGTAGAGTCCTGACTAGGACTCAGTAAAATGTGGTCCCGTGATCAAAGATAAGCAGGTCTTCTTACCATAGGGCACCTGGGAGCCTGCAATACACTAATGTGCTTGTCAATCTCTAAGAAGGTGTTAGTGCTGCAGCTGTAGCTGAAATTTGACCAGAAAGGCAATTTTCTCTCCCTCTTTGTGTGTGTGTCTCTCCCCATCTCTCTTTCGTGGAATGTTTTGCAGGGCTATGACTCCACACAGCACGCACTGGGAAATACTGGCCTGGTTTCTATCTGAGCATGTCACACTTGTTGCACAGTCTCCTCTCCAGTAGATGGAAACAAACAGTAACACCTCTTTTGACAACATGCCTCATATAGACAAATTTGGGCACACTAAGGTTGAACCCAGGCCTCGTGGAAATAAGCACCGCATATACAATGATGCAATGTGATTGAACCCAGGGCTATCCTCAGAGCCTGGTACACTGTATGGAGCTTGTACAGTACCAGCATTCTGTTCTCAATTGTTAACTCCTCTGCAACATGAGCAAACTTCAGTCATCCCCGATTACATAGACTCTCTGACTTTTAAAAGGTAATTAAGAATTCATGCCAGCAATATAAAAAACAAAGAAGTCAGACTTACACATGCATTATGCTCTGCGCAGAGCATTTGGAACCCTGAATGCATTTTTCCCTTAGAAACAAAGTTATAAATGGTGATTAAGTTCCCAGACTAACCCACAATGTAGCTAAAATAAGGCACATCTGCAATATTATCAGCTAATAAAAACTGGCAAGTGAGATTACAGAAAAGACATTTTTATTTATCAAAAAACACTTATGCCTGGTGGCAAACCAAGTGGGGGCAGTCCACACCCTGGCAAGAAGGGGCTGCCTATAGAGAATTTACAAACAATAATGAAGTGAACAAAGTCAGTTGGCTTTTTACTTTTACCACCTTCTGGCAATTGAAAACAACATCCAATAATAAAACATTTCTCCTTTGAGGAAAAAGGGGTTCAACGAGAAGTGAAGATGTAGTTAAGAGTACTTGAAACTATTAAGGAGGAGACGCTGGTTTGCCTATAGGGATTTTGGTGTGATTCTTTATTGTGTCCAAATTAATATCTAAACCTAGAGTCATGCCTACAGCAGTCATTTTTCTAATGCTTATCAATAATAATCCTGGTCAGTGGGGGTATCACAGACAAAACAAGGATCAGGAAACAGGTTCTAGGATTTTAAAGAGCAAATCTTAGACTAGAAAGGAAAGGGGCTAAAGAGTGTGTAATGGAAGAAATCATGGGTCTCAGATGGAATTGCACCAATTGTGAACCCTGGGTGAGAGGAACAAAAGGCATCCTCAAATAAGGGTCTTCTCCCAAGGAGAAAAAAAGGGGGTGGTGTTTGTTTTTCCATTCTTGAGATACTTCACTTAGGATAATGGTCTCCAGTTCCATCCAAATTGCTGCAAAGGACATTAATTCATTTCTTTTTATGGCTGAGTAGTACTCCATGGTGTATATATACGCCAAGAAAGGGGGAGGGGGGAGAAGGGGAGGGGTAAAAACCTACCTAATAGGTACAATGAACACCATTTGAGTGACGGGCACACTAGCAGCCCTGACTTAAGCATTATGAAAGCTATCCATGTAACAAAAACATTTGTACCTCCTTAATATTCTGAAATTTTAAAAAAATCCAAAACAAAGAGGTGGGCAGGAGGAGGAGCTTCCTAGGAAAGCCACCAGGTGGAGCCACCACCACAAACCCAATTCACAGATCATCTGGGACGTAGGTGGACACCCAGCAGGAATGCGGTCGGAACCTAAATCCACCACTATCCCAGGGAACGCTCATTACTCTAGTGTTAATGCCTTGAAACCAGGACACAGAAATAGAAAGGACAGAAATATAATAGAAGAAAACTTCTAAAAACCAGTTTTGTCAATGACTCACACACAAAAAAAAGCATAGAGAATGTACGATTGCAACACCCCTCCACGTAGCTTCTTTCCACTCGTTTCACCACCCCCACCCCTAGGCTCAACAGGCAGTACTGCTCAGATAAGAACATGAACAAGGACAACACTCTAACGTCAATCACTGGTGCTAACATGGACTCCCGATAAGACTTGTCAGAAACACAGCCAGGGATCAGTTAGTTTAAAAGACCTCTTTAAAGGCTCTTTACTCTCAAGCTTCTGAAAATGAAGGCCTACTGGAAAATAAGACTGTGGATGCATATGCAGACACACTCAAACAGACGTATAATTATTGAATGACTATATATCATATCCATCCCCGTTCACTGCCAGCTTGCCAGCTTTATTTTCATTTCCCCAGGAAAGGCCAGCTCAAGTGATAGCCAAGAGCTTCCACACAACAGAAATGCCTTCTTCTGTTAGCTCTTACTCTTCTGTCAGTCCGTAAGAGCTAGCTCCTTAGGTTAAGTGAACAGGTGATTTGGAAACTGGAATAAAAGCCTGACTCAAAATGCTACTTTTTCAGCTTCCTAGTTCACCTGGGAGAATTCACCTTTGTTTCTCCAATAAGAAATTTGGAAAAAAAAGTCTCATCTCCACAAACAAACCCCCAGATCTCACAACTACCTTAAACCAGAAACCACTGGAAAACCAAAGCAGTTGGCATTTGCTTTATTAAGGACATACTTTTTTCCATCCTTTGCTTACAGTTTTATTTCCAACATAGAGCCCACAGCCTATCAAGATCCAATGCCACTGCCTTGGAGCCATGACATGCGTTCCATGCCAGCACATGTGTGTTTGCACATATGTGCACACACTCACGTCTTCACCCAGATTCTCACAAACCAGTCCAACAGATACCTCAGGAATACTATTCTGGACAGCCAAGTAAATGCTAAAGAAATAAAAGCCCACTCACCTAAAAAAAAAATATCCCCTTCAAATCCCCTTCAAAGGAAGAGGACAGGGAAGGAAGGTCACTTGGTCAGATCTGTTTAGGGATTAGAATGACTAGCGCTGACACTATGAGGGCAAGAAAGATAGATATTAAGTAAAATTCTTCTGACAAGCGACAGGCAGCAGACCAAAATGGAGAGCCCTTCCGTGTGGCAAACATAAGGCCTGTGTTAATGTGGAAAGGCATGTATGTAGCACCCATCCACACACAAAATGAATTCTCAAGAACTTCTGCCCTAACTTTTAAAGCAACAGTGTGTCACCAGAGGCAGAGCAGCTGTTGGTCCTTCTGTTAAGGAAAATTTTTGAATCAAACCTGCCTGAAGGATTAAACATATCAGAAATGAGCCCACAGAGGAATGTTCTACAAAGTCATAACCACATACCAATTCAGAGAGCAACCCCCCACATCATAACTTAAATCTCATGTGGGACGGACGATCTCACCTCGTAGCATCAGAGCTAGACCTGTTACCAATAATATCTTTTAAACCATTGGATCTTTCAGCATTAATCTCTGGAAGGGGCAGTAAAATGCAAATGAATAACAAACCTTAAATAAAGATGGTAAAAGCAGTTTATCTTTGGAAACGCAGATGCCAAAGTAGCAGAGCGACTTAAAAAGATGATTATAAAATACATTTTATATCAGGAGAGCATAACAATAATAATAATAATAACAGCAAAGAATAATAAGTTTGCAAAATACAATAGAGACTTACCAAACACTGAATTCATGATAAACTGGAAATAGAAACAAGGACATATAAAGCCAACCAGAAACCCACGGAGTGGCTTCACATTCAGAATGACAGAAGTAAATAAGAGACATACCCCCACCTTGCCATCAAAAAGATATCAAAAACGTGCAGCACTTTCACAACATTTCCCAAGGGACACAACAGTCTGAAGCTGCTTGCAGGCAGGACTGCCTGGTGATTTTCTAGTCTTGATATCTGCCCCAGCACCAAGCACAGGGCCAGGCACGTAGTAGGTATGGAGTAATCATGTGCTATTGAATGCTCATTGGTGTTCACCAAAAAGTGAGGAAGGAACAATGCCCAAAATTACAGGCAGCAGGAGTTCAGAGAGAGGCAGAGATGCATGTTCCCCACGTGGTCTGCTAACTGTGTAAACTAGAGCCTTGACATAGAACCTGGTCCTCACACAGGCCAGCTGAGTATTAATTACAGCCTGGATACTTAACCAATCACATGGATAAAATTAGCTGGGAAATCCCTCTGAGGACGAAATCAGATGATTTTTAATTCATTTTTAATTCAAGTAGAAAACAGTCTATATTCAAATGGACAAAGTCCACTGTTCATTTTCAAGAACATATTTAGAGTATTTGCTATTAACTGTTAAAACTAACATTTTATTCAATTTTGCTTCTAAATTTGACATTTGAATGCTTTCCTAAAAAACTTCTCCACATATCAGTGTTCCAATTTAGGAGGGCCCATCATTCTCTTATATGGATTTAGTGAGAGAAGAAACAAAAGAATAAATCGGTCTCACAAGAAAACAGACAACTCTTTTCTGTCTGGTTCATAAGAATGACATTTGCCTCCAAGGAAAGTTTTCACATTTTCTGGCTGCAATTTGTCAACCTACTGGAGTCTGTGATAACTTTAGGATATACATTTATGCTGTTAGTTTAAATGAAAAATGACTTCTTATTCCTCAGGAAAGGCTTGTTTCAAACAGGAAGTTCTTTCACTGTGACTCAGGTAAAGACCAGAGAAATGGCCAGAGATGGGAGAAGGCATGACTGCCCCTAAGGTTCCGATGCCCGGCATATATAGCAGATGGCTGCCAAGCCAGCTGGGAGGCTCTACTTTCTCTCTCAATTTCAGTCACATCGTCTTCTCAAATGAAAAGCCCAAGGAGTCATTCCACTACCTCCCTAAATCAACTCTGTAGAAATTTACAAAGGTTAAAGCTGAAAACTGAAACTAATCAGTCCCCAAACTAATGTTTCCACAGTCCTGGCCTTTTCTCAAGGCTATGAATAGCTTCCTTCAAACCCAAGGTATCTTCTGACCTTATGCAAGTGCCTAGGGAGGGCGAGCTCATCCCAGACTGTGAGATACTGCAACCTGTTCGCAACTGCTGAAAAGTCAGGCACGTCACGAGGTGCAAAAACAGCTGGCCACAAGTGGGCAAACTTCTTCAGCTAAGCCTATCTCAAGTTCAGGACCCACTGAAAAGCGGTTCAGTTTCAGACCCACAATAGAAATAGAATTCAAACTTTATTAAACCAATTCCAAGCACATATCAAATGATAAGGCCCATATGAAGAAAATAGTCACCTCATCTTTGAAAAAGCTGAAGGGAAAGAACTTGTGTTAATTCTAGTAAATTCTCACAGGGTCCAAGGCTGAATCACAAGGTAGACTCATATACTCTAAGATGGATCCCATGTTAGCGAATCAAAGCAAGCTGTTAATAAACCCTGAAAGCAACTTCCTTCCCTACCAGCCATAGCAACGGTAATAGACCAAAGCATCTGAAAGGTTGCTAGGGACAAAGCTTGACAGAAACAAAGAGGAGGGGGAAAGACTTCAATTTCAATCATTTACAATAACTCATAAAACTTTAAAAATTCGTTGGATGGAAGCGTTTACAAGTAACTAGAATCATCCCACAGATTTAGCCTCTGATCCTTGTTTTAAGGGAAAAAAAGTGTTTTTTCATTGATTTTGGGTGGGAAAAAAATGTAGCTTTTGAGCTCAGTACAATGAACTATTTATCTGGCCTGACAAGGCCAATCAATCTACCCCCGCTGTTTATTATAAGGAGTAGTAGAATACTGTTAGTCTTGACGGGTGGGGGAGGGCCCAAGGCAGCACTGGTCCTGGTACACAATGCTTCCCTTCAACTGGAAATTTATGTTCGGCTCAGGTGACCCAGGGGGTCAGGGTGAAGCCTGGGACAGAATGAAGATGGTTTGTTACGTGGTTCATATTTACAGAAAGCCTCCATGTACGTGGCTCTCACCGCCGCCGGCAGATCCAGTGTATAAAATGCCTAAGAGTAAAAGGCTGGTCATAACCAGGCTGCCAGCCTAAGGCAGAAAGCTTAAAAAAGGAATGTCAGTCAGTCAGCAGCCCCCTTCTCATTCCATTTTTTGGTGAATGAAAAATTCCACAGGGGAACTCAAAGGCCAGATTTTCAGTTGTAAAGAGACAATTATCTGAAAAGTTCTATTCCTTCGTTGATTTAAAGTTTCTCAGGTAATTTTACTGAACTCATCCAGATAATTACCTTAATTCCTTACCTTAATTAATTCCTTCTCTTGTTAAATTCATTAATTACCTTAAATCACTTCTTGACTTTACAAAAACAGGGCGGGCAGGAGAGGCCTTTGTCGCTGGTCAACGTGGGTACAACTGTTGGGTCTGCTGGCTCGGGCCAGCCAGGGTGGCTTGGAAATGCAGAAAGATGCACCGAACTCCAGCCCTCCAAATCCAATGAGTGCAGGTCTCAGGAGTTTGGGAGCTTATTTGCAAGAAAGCAGCAGGCATATTTTGGGAAGGCTGCAGTTTTATAGCAAAATATGCTCAATTCTTAAAATGGGAAATCCCCTGCTTTGGTAGGATGGGATTTTAAAAATATATATGAAAAGAAAGAAAATCCTATAGCTGCTAACCAACATGGGCCTCCAGCCAATATTTCATCTGAATAATTCAAAAAAGGACATGTAACCCAGGGCAGCTGCAGGCGGCAGAGGAAGAGGCAGGAAGGAAGAGAGACACAAAGCCTAATGGATTGGGCGCTATGATAAATGGGCAGTTTACTGGACAAATTCTTATGCTGTCTAAATTTTATGAAAGATGAGCTGTCCTTCTTTCCCATGCTTATGTAAACTTGCCTTCTCTTTTCTTGTTAATGGAACCCATTGCGAACCGAGTTCCTGCCCCTGCTTTGGAACACCTCTCTATTTCTCTTTGAGGAAGTAATAAGTGCACTCGGTGTGTGCCCTGGCTTGGAGTCAGGAAACACTGAGGGAACCTAGTATTTCCCACAGTATAAAATCAAGCAGGGTCATCTCTGCAGCCTTATATTCTCTCCTACATCATTTCAAACAGCAATTGTCATCACCAAGGGGGGACAGGGGAGAAAACACTCCAACAAGCTGATACCTGGAAATCTGCCTTGAGGTCTCAAAAGAGGGAAAACAAGATTATTAAAGGTCTCCTGTCAGATGGATGTACTGGCTGTATATTTGCACATTCTACCTCATAAACCCAGAGAGGCAGGGTCTGTGTTAGGGAGCCTAGCAGTTAGAGAGAGAAAGATGACCCCGGTAAAGTTTGCCTTAAATTAAAAGGACAGTGTGGTCAGACACACACAGCTCAGGCCTGCACCATAGCATTCTCTAAATTCACCTTTCATACACAAAAATAGATTGAAAATGGAAGCTAAAGCCCTAGAAAAATCATTCACAAATTTAGTCCACTTTCCTGTTGTCGAAAAAAATGTTTTATTAGTTCCTTTATTATAGTTACTTGCTCTGTGTATTTGTGTGTGTGTATACAAAATTCATACCAAAAACCAAAAGGGCAAACTCCATTTAATTTTTCAGCAACGTAAAATTTGACACAGTTCACCTAGAAGTTTCCAGTTTTTGTTTGTATGTGGGGAGGGTGACTCTCTCCCTTTCCATACCTCTCTTATTGGTTCTTAAAATCGTTTCAGAAGACAGCAAAGAGTTTCCACTGGACACTTCGTGCATGGGCTTTTCTGGAGCTTTGTTGGAGAGAGGATCTTTCTTCATCTCTTTCTTTATTTCCTGTAAGGACAGATAAAAGGAAAACAAGATTGTAGTTAGAAATTTTAGAATGGCTCTTTGACTATATTAAGGTTCATCTTTCTGAAAATGAACTATAGTGATGCCAACTGAGCATAACGTAATGTTTTAAAAACAGCATTTTCTCTATTTCAGTAGGTTTTTTTCCCTTTATTTATTAGAGAAGCACCTGGTTCTATAAAATCGAATAAGGCCCAGTATGGTGAGGTGACCTTATGTGACTATGGCCATTCCATGTGACTATAAAGAGAATGAGCAATACATAAAAGCCGCCACACAGCTCTAAGTGACAGCTTGTTTTCCTTTTTGAACAATGACAAGCTTTAGCCAAACAGACTCACCCCTTAAAAAGCCTTCTGATTTCTATTCTTCACAATAGGGATTTAGGGAAGTATATGCCCAACTCACTATTGTGCTCACAATTACATTAAACCCCAAAAGAAGATGATTTATATTAATTTACAGTCATCAAGTTCCTCTGGCTTTTCAACTCTTGACAAAGAAAAAAAACCAAAGATGACAGACTAGGCCAGGGGTCTAGACCAGGGGTCAGCAAACTATAGCCCACCACCCAGCTTTGTAAAGAAAGTTTCATAAGAACACAACCACGTTCATGCGTTTAACTAGCTTATAGAGCTGCTTTGATGCTACAACAGCAGAGCTGAGTAGCTGCAACAGAGATCAAAGCCTAAAATATCTGGCCCTTTACAGAAAAGGTTCACTGACCCCTGCTCTAGGCAAATTCTTGTCAAAACTCTACTAAGATCTGGATTTTAAAAAAACCTGATGGCTGATATAATTATTTCAAATTACTTTAATAATTTACACAGTTCTTTTCAAAGGCATCAAGAGTCCAAAATGATGACACATAAAGTGCAGGTCTGTACACGGGAATTCTTCCCAAAAGAGCAAGGGGTTTCCAGGCTTGTCTGAACCCATGTTCATGCTAACTTGGGAAACAGTGAAGCTTAGGGGCTGACCCAAAGCAGGGCTGAATAGCAGGAAGGACTCAAGGATGTGGGATGTGTTCTTGAGAAGTAGCCCAGGCAAGAAAGGGGGGCTGAGCTCCCTCTATGGAACGAGCATGAAGATGCTAAATGAGATAGGGAACCACGATTAGGCCCAGGCAGGGTGCAGAGGTAGAAAGAAAACAACAAAAGCATGTCAAAACATTGCTACTGCCCCACAGCTTCCTGCACACCCGAATGTGTGTTACCATATCCAATTCCCCAATTGCTGGCTCTGTTGATGGCAGCCTCACCCTCTCTTCCTCTCTCACCAGGGCCCCACCGGAAACCCAGCAACTGGGGCTAGTGCTTTGCTGGGTTGAGAATTTCAGCTGGAGGCCCAGAGGCCTAACTAGGCAAAGCTCAGCCCCAGGCCAACACCAGTATCTCTGCACACCACACAAAGCTAAGTGTGCACGTGTGTGTACACAGACATCCACCTCGGCAGCCCCAGCACCTGCTAGAACAGCAGTCACCGGGGGCTCCTGTAGCCTCACAGGCAGATGGCATTAGGGGACAATCTGCAAACATTGCCCGCCTGAGCCACATGACGGAATGCTTTCTTGGTGATGGCTGCCAGCCTGCTATGGCTCTAGAAGTAAAGACAACAAGCCACCAAGTAGGGTAATTTCCCCACTGGTTGCTTCTTGGGGGAAGAACAGTTGCTCAAACCTCACTTTGCATCACAGTGTAGATATGACTGCACACACAAACTCCCAACCTAGACACAACGTGATGCAGTAGCACGATATCCAATTTTGCCGAGGAGGAATTCAGAGCAAGTCGGTGGGGTGGGGGTGACATGGCAAGTGTTTGCTCGGCACTAACTGCTAATGGCACATAGCTGGGGAAGGGTGAGGGAACTAGAGCAAACATGAGGCTGGGGTGGTCACAACCTGTGGCCTCAAGGCCACATGTGGCTCTCCAGATCCCCAAAAGGCTGAACTTGAGGATCCAGAAGGTCACATGTGGCCCCAAGGCTGCAGGTTCCCCACCCCTGGCTCGGAAGTCATGGTTCTCAAGAATGCTCACCCCTCTCCCCTCAAATGCTTCAGAGCAGCACACCATGAGCAGTTGGCTGGAAAGGACTGGGCTGATCAAGAACAGGTGCTTAAAGGCTGAGAAACCAGCACGGCAGAGAGGCCCACAAATCCTAGATGCCATCATTCCTCCGATGATTGTTCACATTTGCCAGATAGAGAAGGCAAATGATGAGTAAATTTCTTAAGTTGCTTCAGGGAGAAGACAAAACTTAAAATATGCCCTGCATTTTTTTTTTTTTCAGAAAAACCAATCAGGCACATGGACATGGCAGTGAATTTGGCAAGCTCCCCACCAGGACAACACCCAGGCTCAATGTAGCCCCACCCAAAGCCAACACCTTTCCTCCAACCTGGGGAGGGGGGCCTGTCTTGTTTGACACTCCATCATTCACCCACTTACCCAGGCTGGAAAACTCAGCGTTAACCCCCCCTATCTAACCAGTCACCCAGTCTGGCTGTATCTACTTCCTCAATCTCTCTGTTTCTTTCCATTCCTCCTGTATTACCTTAAAAACATAAATAAAGGGGAAAAAACAAATATCAGGCAAAGGACTTGAATAGACATTTCCCCAAAGAAAACACACAAGTGGCCAATAAGCATACGACAAGATGTTCATCATTAGTCATTAGGGAAATGCAAATCAAAACCACAATGAAATACCATCACGCTCAGTAGGATGGCTATAATCAAAAAGATATATAATAACAAGTGCTGGTAAGGATGTGGAGAAATTGTAACCCCCATACACTTCTGGTGGGAATGTATTATAAAATGGTACAGTTGCTTGGGAAAACAGTTTCTGGCAGTTCTTCGAAAAGTTACACACAGAATTACCATATGACCTATCAATTCCACTTCTAGGTATATACTCGAAAGAATTGAAAGCAGGGACCCAAACAGAATGGAAAGTTTTGCCCAAAGGCAAACTTGTATGCCAATGTTTACTGCCACATTATATCTAATAGCCAAAAGGTAGAAATAGCCTAAGTGTCTATCAACAGATGAATGAATGAACAAGATGTGGTAATGCCATACAATGGAATATTATTCAGCCTCAAAAAGTAACACTGTCCTGATATATACTACAACATGGATGAACCTAGAAAACACTATGCTAAATGAAATAAGCCAGACACAGAAGGACAAATATTGTATGATTCCACTAATACAAAATATCTAGACTAGGCAAATTCATAAAGACAGAAAGTAGATTGCAGGTTACCTGGAGTGGGGGAGGGGGAATGGGAGCTATTGTTTAATGGTTACAGGGCTTCTGTTTGGGGTGATGAAAAAGTTTTGGAAATAGACAGTGGTGATGGTTGCATAACATTGTGAACATAATCAATGCCACTGATTATACACTTAAAATAGTTAAAATGGTGAATTTTATGCTATATATATTATCGCAATAAAAAATGGGAAAAATCTCACATGAATAGCAGCTAACATTAGAGTGCTTGCCATATGCCAAACCATGCTCTAAAAGCATCACCTGGATTGCAACTTTTAATCTAAACAACAGTCCTATTCACACATATACACACCAAGACACAGAGAGCTAAGGGAATTTGCTCAAGGTCAAACAGTAGAAGCCAGAATTGGAACCCAACCTGTCTAGCTTCAGAGCTCATCTCTTAACCACGCTTCCCCTGAGTCCTGCCTGGATTATAATCATGTCTCTCTGTCTTCAGTCTCTCCCCTCCCAGTTCAGCCTCCGCATTGCCACAAGGGATGCTCCTAAAACAAATGTCTGCCGAGATCTCCAGAAGACCGTAGCATAAGCTATTTCATTCAAAAACTTTCCAAATTGCACAGCAAGTCACAAGTCCCTGTGTACTTGCTTCTGGCTAAAAATATCCGACATGCGTGCTGACCCCATGGTACCAATTACCATGCAAATACAAGTTGGAGAGAGTGCACTTCTTAGACAACACCTTACATTCACAGAATTCTGATGTCCTGGACTCCTATCGATAGGCTTTAAAAATAGGTGATGATGCTAACAATGATACAACCTTACACCGGCAAAGGCTTATATAAATTAAAGTGCTTTAGCAGATATTTTTTCCACTTGTTTCCCACAATAATGATGTCAGGAAAAAAATATCTGATTTTGCCAGACAAAGACACATAAAAATAGTGAGAACCTGTCAGAGAGGATGCAAGACAAAACACAGGCCACAAAGCTAGTAAGGGGCAGAGCTGGCCACGGGACCAAACCCTGAGCCTTCTAGGCAGAGCTCTCTTTCTACATCTCACCTCCCAAGAACCAGTATCATGACTATAGGAGGGAGGCTCCAAACCACTCCACCTGTGGCTCCAGTGGGAACCTCAGCTTCCCTCCACACTTGAAGAATGTATTGCTTTACCTATAAGCCCAAGACTATTGAGGCCCAAATCCTTGAAGTCCCTTACCATCCACATAAAAGAGCTCCTTCCTGTAGAGGAGGGTGGACTTGGCACTAGAGCAACTCCAGCCTGCGTAGAGCTGCCAGCAGCCATGGACTTGGAGCTCTCCGAGGTTCTGATCCAGGTGGCAGGACCTGGATTCTCTGGGGCTGGGTGGTTCCTAGCCCTCAGTCCTCAATCTCAGCTTTCAGACCACCAGGCCCATGTTTTTAACCATTCATTTAAGAACCTGGGTCCTACTACCCCAGTGGTAGAGGCCACACCCTGGGCCAGAATTGTGGGCCATGAGGGTTTATGGAAATGCACACATATATGCCACATGTATAAATCAGGAAGGATATCACTTGCTTAAAGACAATTCAGAACAGACAGGGTATCGGCAAACCTCTTTAGGAGGCAAAGGAACCCCAGCATCTTTTTATCTCAAATCTGATGCCTTAACAATGAAAAGTCAGCATATACAGTAAGACTGAGGCCATCAATAAGCTATGGATGCTGCAATGACATTTGAGCTTTGTCACAAGGACCACCTGAGAGAAGGAAGAGAAGAACTCATCACACCATTCCAGCTTCCCAAAAGCATTATGCCAAACAGAGACTGAGATGGCTTGCCCACATTCAGAGGCCAAAAAGCCCCAGTAATGCCACTCCGGAAAAATTTTCCATGACACATTTAGTGGCCTGCAAACAGCAGCCTCGCTGGGTGAACACATGATTTGTATGCAACTGGGAGCTAAACCAGGATGGTCTGCTTTCTGATAAGCTGCGTTGCCTGGAAGTAGCTGGCTGCTGAGCCAAGCTGGCTTCCTTTTTTTCCTCTCCCTCCCCATCCATTACATACAGTACGGGTGGCTGGGTTGAATGTTAACTCATTTAAGTTAATCGGTCAGTCTCTAACTGATCTCCAAAATGCTGCACGTTAAAACACCAACGGAAGTCCAGTTTGGGGGCCCTGTCCCTCCCTCTCATCCTTTACGTCTTCCACCAACCACAACACAGTTAAGGCACAGGCTTTGTGATGAATGGAGAGAACAATGCTGTGAGTCAGAAAACCAGAACTAGTTTCTGGCATCGTCATTTATTAGGTGTGTGACCTTGGGGGCGATACTTAAAGCCTCTAAGAAGCCCTTTTGTCATCTGTGAAAGAAGTCTAATGCCAAATATGCCATCATAGGTGTGTCTTCAGGATCAAACAGTGAATTAAAGAGTAGTATACAAACTGATTATTTACTGTCATTATTAAATAGCAAATGCAATGAAAAAGAACTACACGTAACATAGATAAACTTCACAGTCACAATATTGGGTGAAAGAAGCCAGACACAAAAGATTACACACAGTATGATTCCATGTATGTGAAGTTCAACAACAAGCAAAACTAATCGTTGGTGAGACATTTCGTAATAGCAGTTACCCTTGGGAAGGTACTGATGGGAGAGGTATAAGGGAGCCTGCCTGGAATATGAAAATGTTCTATCATTTGGTCTGGGTGATGGTTACACAGGTGTACCCAGACCAAAAAACTCACTGAACTGTACTTCTAAGGCCTCTGTCCTTTACTGCATGCTATTTCAATGTAAAAGAACAACATAAATGCTTAAACCAGAAGCAGACAGATTCTTTTAAATTGAAATGTACTAGGATTTTGTTCTAGGAGGTCAAAAACATGAAAAGCTAGTGCTTGAGTTCATCTCAGGCGGTGGGAAGCTTTTTGGGATCAACAATGAGGAGACGGATGGTCAGAATGTGCCAGATGCACCCTATCGGGTGGGTGAGCCAAGGGGTGTCTCATCTCATTTACACAATCAGCTGAATGGATGGATCTGCTCCATCCACGGCATCCTTGCTCTCCCCCTCGGCTGCTTTCCCCCAGATCTTGCACGATTTCCTTCTCTCCTGCCACTGGTAATACAAACACACAGAGCAGGCTGGTGCCACGGACACCAGGGGGAGCTCAGCGCCACCCTGACCAGCAGCAATGCTGGTCCTGGGCCCTCCCTCTGCATTAGAAGAGCTGAGTGAGGCTGGGCAGGGTCCCGTTGGCTCTGGCTGGAAGCCGGGCAGGGAAAACAGTCATCATTCATCAGCCTCCCCTCAATCCTGCTCTTTCTTTCTGGAGGCAAGGCTTCCTTTAGAGCCAGACGTGGCCATGGGATCACAGCTGTGCCCCTCATGCTAGTTCATGGAAAACCATTTTGCAAAATTACCCCTGGCAGGAGATAAAAGGAAATCACTAAAAACAAACCCTTATACCAAAACTACTGATCAAGAGCGTTTTGAACAGATACAGAAACCTAGAAATAGCGCATTGCTCCCTCACATGCCTATCTTCCCTCCCTCCCAGCATAACAGAACAGGCAAGTTAGCGGAGCAGCCGCCCCACAAGTGTGTTCCCTGCGTGCAGAGACTGTGCTTTCCCAGCATTTGGCTCTCTTCACAAAAAGCTAGTCTGTCTCAGAACACCTAGAAAAATGCAGCAAGTACCCTGAAAGCAATAGAGTACAAGGGGAGCTTCAGCTACATCTGTAAGATCCCGTTTCTTAATAAAACATATCTGATTACCATGATAAAATATCCATACTGTCAAACCACAAAATGCACCAACTTCATTAAAGAGAATTATAAAGAGGGGAAACAGATATATAAAGTACATACGGCAAAATGTGAGGATTTGATAAATCGGGGTGGTGGGCACACGGGTATTTGTTATATGCTTGAAATGTGTCATAATTTTCCCTAAAAATTACATAGTGAAACCACACTGATGTCTCACGCTACAACATCTTTCTCATACGTACAAAATATGCTGCCACTCAGAAAAGTGCTTTGACATATAATCATAAATAAACCAATGACATTTTCAGCTCAAAGATAATGAGGAAATTTTAAAAAATGTAACAGGGTACCTATTGTCATGTTGCTATATCAATCTTCAACTGCATATTTGCAATATCGTATACTTGCAGTATTATCTCCCAAGAATCACTAATAACATCAACAGGAAAATAACAAGAACATGAGAACAAGAGCAAGAAATTCTTGACCTGCAGGATGGAATGAACGGTGCAAATAGCACATTAAATGATAGATGCTGGACAAAGATGAGAATGGACCTTTGTACCCCAAAGAGATACCATTGCTTCCTGATGCACGATGCAATTACCTGCGTGACAGCTGGTGCCTTTATGTTTGTCCACGCCCTGCTAAACATCTAGATTATTGCCACTGGATCAAAGGATCTCAAGAGCAACCAGTTGTGTGGACACTTACTACTTGTCAGATGAATGACCAACTTAGTAGAGTGTTATGGGCAAGATGACTACCTACAGAGGAGGGGGAGTGTTTTCAATTCAGCCCAGAGCTGTGACGACAGGGAGATCTATGTCATCCCTAGAAAGATACAACTGGGATTCACTGGATCACCAACTTCTCACCTCACAAGATGCAGGTCAAGCTTAAGAGCGGCAGGAAGAACATGATACAGTAAGAAAATTCCTGTAGTGTCTCACTTTTTTTAAAACAATATTTATTTCTTTATTTGACTGGGAATATTAGACATTCCAAATGAATTTACCCATTAAAAAATTAAACCTTTAAAAAACTAGAATAAAATATGAAAGTTTTCACAATCACAGAGTGGGAAAGACAACGTAACACTGACACAGAATTTGGAAGCCACAAATCAAAGAGCCAATAAATCATAAAAAAACTAAAAACACAACACAGCAAAAAAAAAAAAAAAAAGAAAAAAAAGAAAAAAAGCCATCAACAAAGACAAAAGGCAAACTGGGGAAATTGTTGCCTATTGTATAGAGAGAGCTACTTCTACAAAGTGCCAGCAAAAAGATCAATAACCCAACAAAAAATAACAAAGGACAGTTCACAGGGAAAAAAATGTGACTCAAACATACAAAGAGATGCTTAATCGCACTCATAAGAGAAATGAACATTACAGTGAAATTCCTGTATAACAATACCTGTGTACAGGTATTGTGCTCATTACACAGAAGGACCCTGTATCACTCTGGCTATTTTCTCCTACCTAGAATTGTAGCATTTACCTATTATATTATAATAACGTTTACATGTGTCCTGGAGCTAGAATCTGGTTCTCTAAAATACCATCTGTTCTCACTGCACGCAGCACAGTGCCTGGCACACAGCTGGGATTCACTCAAAGAATGAGAGATATGGGGAACAGCAAGTAATGAAATCTCCAAAAGTTGACAGTCTAGAGAGGGATGTACATAATTTCATTACAATGAGGTATTTTTATCTGTCAGACTGGCAATAATTTTTAAAAGATCGATAATGTTGGCAAGGGTGTAAGGAAAGAGAGCCTCTCATACTTTCTAATGAGTATAAATTGATATATAAATTGATACAACCTCTGTGGGAAGCAATGTGGCAATTATCTAGCAAAAATTTTAATGCCTACACCTTTTGACTCAGTGTTTCCACTTCTAGGAATTTAAATGACAAAAATACTTGCACACCTGCAAAACAGCATATGCACAAGATTAATCGTTATGGCATTGCTTAAATTAGCAAAAGGCTGAAAGAACATAAATGTGTGTTGGTAGAGAACTGGTGATGAATGACCATAAATCCATGCCATGCAACTCTCTTCAGGACTGAATCCAGTCTGTATGTACCAAGAAGGACAATTGCCAAGACATATTGCTAGGTAAAAAAGAATAATGTATGCTAGAATTTGTGTGAATTTGTGTGTATGTCTCAGTGTGTAATACAGAAGCCACACACGACAAACTGATAACAGAGACTGCCTCCAGGGAGTGGAACAGGCTGGCCAAAGGAAGGGAAGGCATATATTTTGTCCCTTTTACCTGGTACCATGTACCTGTGTTAGCTATTCAAAATTTTCCTTAACTTAAAAATTGAATAATTAAAATATGTTTGCTATTTCCCCAACCATAAGACCATGACTGCTATTTTTTTTTCCCAAAATAGAAGAAGGCAACACTGTCCCCTAATAAGAGTTTGACTATATCATTTCCACTGCTGGTTTTAAAGGTCCCAATGCTACCAGTCACAGTGACAACAGTGTACACTAATGTACACAAAGTTCTACAGAAAGCTCTCCAGTCCATGTATTTCATTAAACAGGGGAGATATGAGAGCTAAGATGTGGGGAAAAATCATGCCAGACCCAATAATCAATTATTTTTTCAATTATATGATATAAAATTCAGGATTCTTGAAATGCAAGTATAACTAAGGGTATAACAACAATCAAAAAAATAAAATGCATATAAAGAGGCAATATTAAATCTCATTTATAGTTTTATCGTGGGTAGAATCCAGTTTTCTTTGGTGCCCAAAGTAAGAAGAGCTAAACAGTTTGGAGTTGCTTAATTATGCTTCAAAAGGTTAATTACACAATCTCAAATTGAGTTCCCTTAGGGATGGGTACTTTCCCCATCAAAGTCTCTGGAAAGATTAAAAAGGGCTTCTTATAACATCACACCTACTCCATGAAGCAGTACCCTAAACACAGGAACAGTGAGATCACGTGCTAGGTAAAAAAGTTTGCTCTTGGAGGGGAAAAAAAAAAAGAGGAAGTAGTGTCCAAGGTCCAACAGCCATTTCTGTTGTCTTTTTAACAGCTTTGATGATGAGTAAGAGCCTGTGTTTCTGCAGCCCTTGGTGGAACCCCACCACAGCGCCCTCGCTGGCCTGTACTGTCAGTATGGGTCCTTCTGTCTATCTCTCAAGGCTAAGGAATAGGCCTCACTGATCTTTCATTCCCAGACATTCAATGAATGTTAGCCATTATCACTAGCTCTATCATTCTTTCAACCATGTGCCAAATATAAATGAAAGCAGTGCATGTGTCTAATTCAATGTTAATTTTTACAGTCACAATTGCTTCCGGGACTAGCAATCTAGTGGGAAAAAAAATTAAATGCACTAGGATTTTTTAAATATAAAAAGAAAGAGAATATAGTCTTCATTTCCCTAGGTCTTCTAAAAACAATATGGAATTAGCTTGCACTGATGAAGAATATACCATGAACACCATACTCTTCTAAGGGCTTACATGGAAAAACACATTTAATACTCACCACCACATTAAGAGGTAGGGGCCATTATTCTCTCTAGTTGACAGATGGGGAAAGCAAGTCCCAGGAGGGGATGAGAACACAGGCAAGAAGGGGCTGGGTGAGGGCTGACCCAGGCAGTCCTATGACCATGTCCCTGTTCCTATGCTCCTTAACATTGTTCTCTTGCTCTGAAAGGCCAGCCTCTAGAAATTGTCATTTAAAAGAGGAGAGAAAAGGAAGATGACTATAGTATAAACTTTCAGCAGTGTCCAGTGTGAGGGCCAACAATTTGAAAGCCACTCCCAAGTCAAAAAAATTCTTGAATTTTTACCAACAAAAAAAGCACCTGTTTACTGGCTGTTGAAAGAATGTTTATATATATTTCCATCCAGGATAACTCAATTGTCAAGAATAAATTATTCCAAGCCCATGACAAACAATGCCATTTCATGCTCATTTCCTGATTAAAGCTTTTAGACAGCTGGGCATTTTCATTTCTCAGAGCTGTAGGGAGCTATGCAAATTTCCATGCGGCAACTCCAAGATCATTAATTTAAGGAAGGCATGTGCCAACAGAATACTGGATTTCATATTGTTTCAGTAGAGAAGAGGAGGGGTAGGTTAATCTAATTACCCTATGTGTGGTCACCTGACTGTGGTTAACAAAAAGATCAAATGCTAAACTGTACAATCAGCAGCAAACTCCTAAGTAATGAGGCATTTTGCATCACAAAAGGAATAGGAAGAGGGAGGTGCAATTCTTACATTGCTTGAAACCAAATACTGTAGCAATAAAAATAATCACGCCAAGTTTACACAAATGATAGGCAGGGCATCTTAATTATCACAAGAAGCAACTATAAATCAGTCTTGTTCACACACACACATACATGCGCGCGCACACACACACACACACACACACATGCGCGCACTCAATAAGACTGGAAGGTACTTCTAGCAAAGGATGGCTACCTAGAGCTGAAGATGTCAGGTATCAGACACAGGTGGGCACCTAGAATCGGACTCACGCTGAAGCCATGACCATGCGTTTGGCACTTAGCACTCAGGGCCTGCTACTGTTATTCCTCTTTCCAGTAAGGAGCAGCTGGGTTTGGAAAGGCAGAAGCCTGGCCCAGGCAGCTGACACTTCAGTTCAAGTTCTGGCTCTGTTATCATTCCATGCCTCAGTTTTGTTAGTTAATTAAAATATTTTAAAGATCAAATGAGATCTTGTGAATGAAAGCACAGCCTCTAGGTCCCAGGATCCTCAGGCTCCCTCAGCAGGAGAGGGAACCCCATCTGCCAACAGACACGGACCAGGTGCTGAGGGGCAGTTGAGCATAAAAAGGGGAAAACTTTCCAGTATACAACTCCTAGTGTGGTTGGTTTCGCATTAGTCTCAAAGATTTATGTCCATGTACCCTCCCTTGGAAGGCTACTGGAGGGTGTATTCCACCAAATCAAGCAAGTAAAACAAGAAAGAGAAGGATCAGGACAGAGAGAGAGAGAGAGAGAGAGAGAAACACACACATACACAGAGAAAAAGAGAGACAGACACAGAAAGAGACAGACAGAGAGACATTATATTAAGAGGCATTTAATAGAGTTGTTTAGTTGAAGGTATGAGATTTGGATGTCCTAGGACAAATCAAACAAGAAAAAATTATCTCTAGGGAAAACAAAAAGTTACATAAGGAAATTATAGTATATTCTTGCTTCAACACTCAATATCAACATTAGTACATTAATGAAAATATTAAGTATAGATTAAAGCAAAACCTCAGATATGAGCATACAGAGAAAGGGGTATGAGGTGGGTGAGTGAGCTAAAAGCCTCGACTACCTGACAGTTAACGGAGAATGTCTAGAATCAACAAGCTAAGAGACAGGAATGCATCAATATTATTCAGAAGTATAGCAGCAAATATCAGAAGCAACAACTAGAACTGAAGAATAAGTGCCTCCTAGAAGACAAGGGCACAAGAAGGGACAAGAGGCTGCTGGATACTCATATGTCTTTTAGCACTGATTTTCAAAACTATATATATATATAAAATTACTCAAAAAATTAATAATTGTACAGGTATATATGCAATAAGAGGCGATAGACAGCAAAAGATAAAAGTGGCTCATTCCCCAGTGAAGTCCCATTCCTCCTCCTCC
>NW_012149308.1:1747145-1749323 GCF_000956105.1 Propithecus coquereli
GTGAGCCACCACGCCCGGCCCATAACTTGTTTTTAAACACAAATGGACTCAATTCAACATGTACTATTCTTATACTTAGTATCTCTAAGACATCTTCTCCATCAGTTAGAGCTCTGCCCTGTTCCTCATAGCTGCACAGAATCCAAATGTAGGATAGACCAGTATCAGATTGGACAGTCTGGTGGTGTGGGAAAGTACATTTCCGAACATGGAAGTCTGACCAATCAAAACCACCTAGATTAAAGGGCGCTAAATCGGAACTTTGGGGGAAGAAACATGGGGAAAGAGGAGGATGGAAAATCAGAGCAGAGAGACCTTCTTCAGGGACACATGGCCACTGTCTCTGCCTTCCCCTTCTCCAGATGAAAATGTAACCTTGCTCAAGTGGAGTTTGGATCAAGAACCAGGGGAGCTGCATGTTTGTACTATACCATAAATGAAAGTGCATCAGTAGTTGTTTCTGGCTCTTCTAAAATGCTGATGGAGAAAAGACTTGAGGCATGGCAAATTTTGACTATTTGTGAGAGCTGGCAAAATTTCCTCTGCTATACAGACTGTTGGAAACCTGGGGGTGGGGATTGGTGCATGAGATACACCTCGTGTCCAACACATCTGCTCCCACCCTCAGGCCATCTCCTATGTTTCTGTATCCTTGACTGGTTAAATGGATACCTCATTTTAATCTGGGGGTGGTCAGTTCTCTTCCCTCCAAACTATAATCCACATGAAACCATCCAGTTGTCTGCAGTCTTCTGCAATAACACTACATTGAGCATGACTGTGTCTATAATTTGGCACATATGCACAAGTGTAACTGAGGTACAGATTCCCTAGAGTGAAATTTTTGGGTCAAAGACTTGGCATATCCTTCCTTCTAACAGATAATGAACATTGCCTCCGAAGTTTCTCAATTACACTCCCACCAATAGCATGAAAGAGTGCTGGTTTCCCCATCCTGGGTATTTTTAAACGTCTTCATTTTTGCCAACCTGATAACGGAAGATGATATTTAATTTACATTTCTTTAATCAGTAAAAATAAGGTTGCACAGCTTTCCATATGCTTACCATCATCCATTTGTCTTTCTTTTTCTGTGATCTGCTTGTTCACATCCTTTGTCGATTCTCCTACAGAGCATTCTTCCTTTTCCCCTTTCATTTCTAAGAGCTCTCTGTATATAACAGAATTACCCCTTGGGCTGTCATATATGTTGCAGAATTTTTTGTTTGTCATTTGTCTATTTATTAATTCTATTTCTTTCCATACAGAAGTCTCTAGTATTTATGTAGTGAAATCTATCAATCTTTTCCCTCAGGTCTTCTTAGGTTTGTGACATGACTGCAAAGGCCTTCTCCACTCAAGGATTTTTTTTAAGAGATGGGATCTTGCTCTGTCACCCAGGCTGGAGTACAGTGGCACTATCACAGCTCACTGCCGCCTCAAACTCCTGGGCTCCACCAATCATCCCACCTCAGCCTCCTGAGTAGCTGGGACTACAGGCTCGTGCCACCATGCCTGGCTATTTTTTTTTTTTTTTTTTGCTTATTTTTTTTAGAGATAGGGTGTCGTTATGTTGCCCAGGCTGGTCTTGAACACCTGGCCTCAAGCAATAACCCCCGCCTTGGCCTCCCAAAGCGCTAGGATTACAGGTGTGAGCCACCACACCCAGCCCAGAGATTATTTTGAAAGTATAAAATACCAATTTTTTTCCTAATAATTTTATGGCAAATGTTAATGCATACTATTAGAAGGCCTCTCACTTTCCATCTGCACCCCCCCTTCCAAAAAAGAAAGATACATTCAGAAGCCCAACTTAGAATAACTCATTATGTGTATTACAAAGCCCTGATTTTAGGAACCTGGTTTCCAAAGCTTAGGTTTGGGGGTGAGGAAGTATTTCAAAGTGGGAAACTGCCCACTGATAGCGGCTAACACAGGCATCTCTTCATTTGTGCTTAGAAAGATCTGCCTTTATTCAGCTTAACAGATTAAGGATGAAGATAGAGAATGTTAATAAACAGGTTTACAGATCACAACTAAATTTGGTCATTTCTTCTCAAAATAGACTGCCTGTCTTCTGTCAAGAACAGGATCCAGGCCGGGCGCGGTGGCTCACGCCTGTAATCCTAGCACTCTGGGAGGCCAAGGCGGGCGGATTGTTTGAGCTCAGGAGTTCGA
>NW_012149308.1:1756808-1757860 GCF_000956105.1 Propithecus coquereli
TGAACAATATTATTGTAAAGCTGCATTATTGTTTATTTTCATTGCAAATAGTCATGGCATGTTTTTGCACCTTTTCAAAGCAATATTATTGTTGATGTAGCATCACTTGGCAAATAAAAACAGAAAATGTCTTAACTACTTCCCAGGCACAGACACCCAAAGCTACGACGCTCTGCATAAGACTGACTTTATTCCTGACATAAAGTACCCAAAATGCACATGGTGCACCATGTTTTCTCAAATAGAAGATGTTTAATACAGTGTGTGATTATAATAAGCCACAAGCTTGAACTCTTACTTACGTTCCAGGTTGAGTACTGGAGTAATAAAGATTAATAAAAACCCCAGAAAAATTTCATAATTTAACACAGCCATTGGCTTTGGGCAAAGGTTATGAATAGATAGTTCACCAAAGAAGAATTATATATGGCCAACAGACATATGAAAATATACTTAAACTTACTAGTAACCAGAGATGCAAATATCAAACAACGAGATGCATTTTGGGTCACACTAAATTTTTAAGATTGATTTTATCTAGGGAAGGGGAGAAATCATGCCTTCTCCTACGTTACTGTGAGAGTCTGAGTTGGCACACTTTGGTGAAGATCAGTTGGCAATACGGATCATAAGTCAAAAAGAAACCACCACCACCACTGCCATACTCCAAAGCCAGTAACTCTATTTATAGGCAATTATCTAGGAAAATAGTCACAGATGTGCTCAAAAAAGGATTTAAAGGATGCCCACAATTTGTTCCTCATAAGAAAATTAGAGCCATCTAAGATATTAACAATCAGGGCCAGGCGCGGTGGCTCACGCCTGTAATCCTAGCACTCTGGAAGGCCGAGGCGGGCGGATTATTTGAGCTCAGAAGTTTGAAACCAGCCTGAGCAAGAGCAAGACCCCGTCTCTACTAAAAAATATAGAAAGAAATTAATTGGACAACTAAAAATATATAGAAAAAATTAGCCGGGCACGGTGGCGCATGCCTGTAGTCCCAGCTACTCGGGAGGCTGAGGCAGGAGGATCGCTGGAGCCCAGGAGTTTGA
>NW_012149308.1:1757910-1761644 GCF_000956105.1 Propithecus coquereli
CCCTGGCTGTGTTCTATAAGCACATCTGTACCCACCCTGCCATGGGACCCTGCAACAAAGACCCAGAGACCCCCACAAGTGACACTAAAACTTCAAGGACACCATTTCTCAGCAGCCCCACAATGACAGAGAGGAGAAATGTTTTCTAAAAGAGCTCTTTCCTAGATTTAACCCTATGGCTTCCAGGACAGAGCAACAGTGGAAGAGAAGGCTATGGTGCACCATCATCCTCTAGTCAAAGTTATTAATATTAAGTGCCCACTATGTGCCAGGCAGTGGGGCTCAAGATGGCCACTGCTACCTAGGGTCTCAGCACCAAGCAAGGCTGGAACTCTAAGAGGAGTGGGCACGTGCTGCAACTCTTAATCAGAGTGCCAGTCACTTGGTGACCTTGCACAGGGTACTGACCCCTCTGGACTGAATAGCACTTATAAGTTTCTTAACCGCTGCTATAAAAAATTGCCAAAAACTTGGTGACTTAAAACACAAAGTTAGTATCTCGCAGTTCTGCAGGTCAGAAATCCAAAAACTGTCTCGCTGGGCTAAAATAGAGGTGTTGGCAGGGCTGTGTTCATTCTGGGCATGCTCTTTCTCTCTCTCTCTCTCTCTGATCTCTGCTTCCATCCTCACTGGTTCTCATCTTCTTGCCTCCCTTCTTTAAATTGTGGTAAATAAGCAAAATTTAACGTCTTAACCATTTTGACGCGTACAGTTCGAAAGTGTTAAGAACATTCATATTGTTGTGCAACCAATCTCCACAACCCTTTTCATCTTGCAAAACTGAAACTCTGTACCCATTAAACAACAACTCCCACTGCCGCCTCCCCCCAGCCCCTGGCAACCACAATTCTTCTTTCTGTCTTTGTGAATTTGACTACTTTAGATACCTCATATAAGTGGAGTCAGACAGTATGTGTCCTTTTGTGACTGGCTTATTTCACTTAGCATAAAGTCTTCAAGGTTCATCCACACTGTGGTGTGTGTCAGAATTTCCTTCCTTTTAAGGCAGAATAATATTCCATTGTATAGATCTTTGGGTTGCTTCCACCTTTTGGCTACTGTGAATAATACTGCTATGCACGTGGTGTACAATATCTCTTTGAGACCCTGCTTTCAATTCTTTTGGATATATACCCAGAAGTGTTATTCTGGGTCATGTGGTAATTCTATTTTTAATTTTTTGAGGCACTGCCATACTGTTTTCCATGGCAGCCACACCATCGAACATTCCCGCCATCAGTGCGCAAGGGTTTCAGTTTCTCCACATCCTCACCAACACTTGTTGTTTTCTTTTTTTTATAGCATTCATTCTGATGGGTATGAGGTGATACCTTATTGTGGTTTTGGTTGGCATTTCCTCCATCTTTAGTAATGTTGAGTACCTTTTCTTATGCTTGTTGGCCATTTGTATATCTTCTTTGGAAAACTGTCTATTCAAGTCTTTTGCCCATTTTTAACGGGGTTACTTGTTTTGTGGTTGAGTTGTAGGAGTTCTTTATGTAATCTGGATACTAACCTCTTATCAGATATTTTCTCCCATTCGGTAGGTGGCATTTTCACTCTATTTATTGTGTCCTTTGATGTACAGAAGTTTTAAATTTTGATGTAGTCTACCTATTTTTACTTTTTCTTGGCCGTGTACCTCTCTCTTATAAGGACTCTTACAATTCTAATCTCCCTATCCTAAGATCCTTAACCTGATCACATCTGCAAAGTCCTTTTCGCCACATAAGGTAATAATATTCACAGGGTCTGGGGATTAGGATGTGGATGTCTTTGGAGGTCCATTATTTAGCCTGCCGCAGTCCTCCTCTTCAAAATTATAATAATGGTAGCATCTAACTCAAAGGGTTATGATGACAAAATAAAATACATGAACTAAGCTTAGAACAGTGCCTGGCATACATGTAAATGTTAGCGATTAGCATAGCAAAAGACAAAGCATTACAGGAAAGAAACAAGTGTGACTAAGGGTATTGGTAAGAACAGAAGCTGGGGCCATTCATTCTGCCCGGGAAAAATCAGGGATGTCTTGTTTCCAAAAAGGACAACATACTAACTTGGTCGTAAGAAATGAGTAGGATTTGGAGAGTCCAAAAAGAGAAAGCCAGAGGGGAAAATTTCCAATTTTCTTCCACATTCTGACATTGGTATTAAAATCTTAGTGATCTCGTTTCTTTCCTAAGAAGCTGCATCTGCTTTCAGACAGTAACTGCGAGGTGATTTTTTTCCTTTATTTATAAGGAAACATGCTCAGCTGAATTTCTAAGTCTTCCTTTAATAAACAATTCACAAACTTTTTCCCAGCAAACTATTTTTAGAGTAGAAAGGGATTTTTTTAAAAGCAGCAGCAGCTCACATTTATAAAATTTGTCCTCAAAGCTTAAAAATAGATCTAAAAGGGTTTAGCACCAGTCCTGCCCCACTCTCCCCGCTCAGTAGCAGAAAGGCAGACACAGTATGCTTCTGGGACTCTGGATTTTTTAAAGTTAGCCTCTGATAATCTCTCCTCCCTGGAATGTTCACTGTAAATAGCAGGTGAACAGAATAACGAAGGAAAATAATCACTATTGATGTTATTCTCATTTCTCTTTACAGACATGCTGGGAAGCTATGATAATGAACTGGCTGGGATATAGAACAATTTCTCAACTTGCCCTTGTCTTCTAATGATAAACCTTCCCCTGCCCCCACACCAGTAGAGTAGCTTAGCTTCAGTTCATGCAGAGTTTCATCGGTTTTTTTTTTTTTTTACTTGGAAGTTAATTTGCTCTGAACCCAGAGCACACTAGGGAGCCTGACAAATGGAAATGCAGAGTGGTTTTAGGTCACACATAGGAGACATGTGTTGATAACAATGCATCACGTCGGTATCAATTTTCCAACACACTGCAGTCACACACACACACCACACAGACACACAGAACACATATACTGGCTGCAATTTGTGAGATTTTTACCCAGCCATGGACACAGATGAACAGAATTACAGGATTTATTACTCTTCTCAGCTGTCTTGTTGTAGACCAATCAGCTATAAGCACCCCAGCTCAGCAATAAGAGGGCACCTCCAAAAGGCTGAATACAGAAAGCTCACACTGGTGACTGTTTTAAGGCTACATGACATATTGAAGGGGGGAAAAAAAGCACACAGCAATATCTTGGGGTTCAACTCAAATTAACAGCATCACTGTACAATTCCCATCTTGCCTTATAAATGAGAGATTCAAATTCAATACGTTATCCACAACCCCAATAACCACTTAGGGTGGGGCTCAAATCCACCTAACGTGACTGACTCAGCCACTCAACCAAATGGCATGTACCATGGGTATCATGGGCAAGCCAAACAATTTCAGCTGGCATTTATCTTGGAGCTTAGATAACACCAGCAAAGAACTATGCTCTCCTTGAAGGAAAAGAAACAGATACAAAATACTTATTTGTGGTGTCTATGTTTAGAAGAAATAGGAAATGCTGAGTTTTCAACATGAAATAGGTGCTCACAACAGGAAGATTAAAATGAAGTCGAAATTTTCCAAGACTGATCCCCAAGTCTTCATTTTTTTGATTAGTAATCTCATGGTCTGATTTATAAGCCAACATATGAGTATATATTAATTATTTTAGACATTTCCTACACCCACTAAAGCCTAGATGTGGCTGTTGGAGGCATGTAGGTTAAAAAGACAGAACTTGACATTTTACATCTTGTTTTCCTGAATACCCAAGTT
>NW_012149308.1:1763518-1868908 GCF_000956105.1 Propithecus coquereli
GAAAACAGTCAGGAAAAAAATACCTTAGGAAAGTTCTTTAAATTATTGTTGATAACAGTGTCCTTTTTAAAAACTTGAAGTTATTACTAACAATAACAGAGTCCCTTCATCTTCTGAGAGTACTGTTAGGAGAAATCCACTGCTACAGTTGAAGAGGAATCTTTCAATAAAGGGCATTAGCTGTCACCTCTAACAGCTTTGGGAAGCTTTAGGACCCTCAAAGCAGAACCAAGGAAGGAGAGGTCAAAGGAAAGCTAACAATCAGAAAATAAGGCCCAAACAGCCTGGGGCCAGTTTTTTAAAATTCAAGAGGAAAATTCTAGACCCAATAAGGGCTATTTCCTCAGCTTCCTGAGTCACCACCCATGCTCCCTCGTTTCCTCTCCTTTGCAACACTGAACGTGAACATGAAAATTAACAGGAGCTATAATAATAACTCCCAGGGGGAATGGTTCCTGCGCAAGAGAAAGTCAAAGGAAGCATTCCAAATTCTGGGAATATCCCATGGAGAGGGGTGAGGACGAAAGTAATGGAAAATGAGGAGTGCGTGGGTGATTTGTCAGGGAAAAGGGTCCAGTGGAGGACGTAAGCCCCAAATTAAACACGATTCTAAAACTTCCAGCTATCTCTTCCCCTCATTTCCCCCACTCTTGTGACGGCGTCGGGCTTTGAGACACACCCGTTTTTGCCTGGTGTAATCTTTTTGCAACTGGTCAGAAACCAGATGTGGCCTTGACCAAGCCCAGCCTGGCCAACTCTGCCTGGCAAGAGTTCCTGGGGCAGCCTGTTTACGGAGAGTGAGACAGATAGACCCACTGACACACACACACACACACACTGATGTGGACACAGATGCACAGAGGGAAATACAGACAGACCCACAGACAGAAACGGACAGATACACGGAGAGGAGAGAGAGCCATGAGAAGAGATGGCCCAGCCCCTTATGCAGTCCATGGCACAGGTAACCTTAATAGCTGTGTTTCCTTCTTTCCACCTCCAGCCCTCTGAGCTGTCACTCACTCCAGCGACTCCTCTGTCCCAGATCACAACTCGCTCTTTGGAATTCTTCCTCCCTCCAAATTATTCAAATTCAGTGGAAAGTATATTTTTATTTTCTATAACTGTAAAGCCATAGGTTCGTGTGCATTATCTGAGTCATCTGCATTCGCTAGTCTTCTTTTACCTACTGCTTTCATAGATGTGGCCTCATATCTCTGAACTTGAATGCAAATTTTCTCAAACAATTCAGTCTCTCTCTCTCTCTCTCTCTCTCTCACACACACACACACACACACACACACCTCCATCTGCACCTGTAAGAATCATCATTTTCATGAGAGCTAAATGACCAGCCAATGTCTGGACTGCTGAGTCCTCCCCAGGTCCCAGCTGATAGCACTGCTGTGTGAAAGGCATGTAGCTTTGGGGAGCAGCTCATGTCCTGAGAACACCCTGTCACCCAGTGCTACCCTTTCATAGAAAACGCCATTAGCAGCTGTTTGTCAGCATTCACAAATGTTACATGACTTGAAAAGGCAAAATCCTGGGAACTCGGTGACTGGACTGTCACCAAGGTCAAATAGTCCTCACAGCTCAAAAACTCTCCCCACCATGCTACCTGTAGAGTTTTTTTTGACTGTCTTTGAGGGCTTGACCCTCATTTTATCTTTTTCCTCCTATTTTCTGATAAAAATAAAAGTACTTGATTTCCTACTCTGTAGCGTATGCTTTGATTTTTCATCATACCTTTTATAATCAACTATTTGAGTAAAGTAAAAATATATCTCAGCCGGGCATAGTGGCTCACGCCTGTAATCCTAGCACTCTGGGAGGCCAAGACTGGGAGATCGCTTGAGCTTGGAAGTTCCAGACCAGCCTGAGCAAGAACAAGACCCCATCTCTACTAAAAATACAAAAAATTAGTCCGGCAACTAAAAATAGAAACAAAAAATTAACTGGGTGTGGTGGCTAACGCCTGTAGTCCCAGCTACTCGGGAAGTTGAGGCAGGAGGATCGCTTGAGCCCAGGAGTTTAAGGTTGCTCTGAGCTAGGCTGACACCACGACACTCCAGCCCGGGCAACAGAGCAAGACTGTGTCTTAAAAAAAAAAAAACAAGTAAATAAAAAAAATAAATCTCTGCGTATATCATTTTTGGTGATCTTTAGCAATACTAATTTGGTTAACTTTAAAGAAACCTAAGGAAATTCTAGTTTAAACGGTCTTCCCACATAAATTTGGAGGATTTATTAAATTTAACACACAGAAAAATCAATCTTCACCTCTACGTTTTAAAAACTATCAAATTATAGAGAAATCTAAAAAGGTTTAAGTGGAAAAAAATAATCACAGGGTCCATCCTGCTTTACAAAGCTAGACCCCCAAACACAGCCAGATCTACTACAAGACCATCTGCATGATGATCCCACGGTTTCTCAAGGGAGAGAGTGGTACCCCCATTCCCCTCCTCCAAACCCGGTCTAGTAGTGTCACACAGAATTTTCACAAAGGATTTGTCACCAGTCCCCAGAGCACAGTCTATGGAAATTCCATCTGTGGCCTGACATTAAGAGATCTTACCTAACTCAAGGGCAGAAGCTGTCTACCCTGACTCGAGGCAAATCTCTCCACAGGTCCTCACGAGTATGCTACAAAAATTCTGGAATCAATGCCCAACACCCCCTCCCTTCCCGTTAGCCCCACTGAGGTAAAAGCACCACACCACTGTCTAAGCTCCAAAACACACCAGGAAAGTTGATGACATCACGGAACTAGAGAAACGTTCCTTTTCTCTCAAGTTTACATGGCTTCTAAATAAATCTAAATATTGAGTGGTCTTGATTTTCTTCCAATGAACTGCTCTTAACTTAGCCTATAAGCCTTTTCTGGAACGTTTTACCTCACATTTTCAACTACTGATTTGAACAACATGCCTTGTTCAATGTTTCTCATGAAATATCAGCACTGTATCTTAAACTGACATGCCTGCTCCTCTAATTCAGTCATTACCGGGGAAAATTTAGTGAGAACAGTAACTCTAAATGGAAGAATTAGCTGTGTTAGTCCAATGTCAACTCTGGTCCATTAATAAACCACACAACAAATTAGTCCTTGGTCTATTTGGAGAACCTGGGCCCCGGACATCGACACTGTGCATCACAGACACCCCTGCTGCTCTGCTCTGTGTCCATCTACCTTTTTCAGATTCACCCCTATTCCTGCTTCTTAACGAGCAAAGGCACTAAAGATCTGGCTTAAATGGCCTTTGAAGAAACTACCTTCTCAATTACAGCTAGGAAAGTAACTTAGCAGCTGTGTTTTCACTGAAACAGCCATAATATCAGAAGATTTGCAAGCTACTTCACATTTATTATCCCCCATTGATATTTAATAATTCTACTCGAAAGTGCTACAGCCTAATTTACCCCTTGCAAACTGGCAAGAATAAGACTTTGTCCTTATCCCGCAGTGTCCACAGGGAGCTCGACTGGTATTTAGCACGAATGTGACTAGCCCAAAGGACGACAGAGAGTGCCAAGAATTCATTCCCCCCAAAAAGGATTTAGCTGCTATCATCTAGCTTATAGGAAAGAAAGACCTCAGAAGACATTTTCTTCAAAATGACCTAAAGCCAGAACTCTCCAAATGACACGTACTTACAAATGCCCACACTTGCACATATGAGCCGTAAGCGCCCAGCGCTGTTGGAATCTCATATGGAAATGTTTTATGGCCTGGGTCCATGGATTCTTGCTCAAGTGGCCTAGCAGGGCCCAAGAGAAGATGCTGGGGGAGGCAAGAAAGCAGGTGGGAAATACTTGCCTTATGGATGCAACTCCCTGGTGCAAACTCCCACAAAGAGTCGGGGTTCACGGAGGGACCAGTTGTATACTAGGCAGTGATATCCCTGGGCTGACAGACAACAGAATCAAGTCTAAATCTAGCTTGACAGCCTGGCCCTTTAAGCCACTTCCTCTTGGTTTCCACAGGCACCCCCCTCACTATCCTGAATATTTTAACATACCTCTGATTTATACCAAACCACCAAATGCCACCCAGATCTGTACTGAAACAGCACATGGCCACCACCAAGACTGGAAAGACCCATTCAATGAGAGATCGCTGAGCAAGACAAAGTTAAATCAAGATTCCCTCCATCTCCCCTAACCCTCTCCAGCTACCACACTTGTCCTTAAGCCTTTGGGGGTAAAAAGAAAAGGTAAGCTCTCCAGCCTCCAGATGGCGATGCAGTTTGAGGAACCACATTCCACTTAGGCCTGTAGCTCCAACTGGCTGGGGCTGTGTGCTACAGAGCCAGGTATGAAGGGCAGAGACAGAGCCTGAGGCCACTGGAGCCCTTTGGGAGAAACTGCCCCGCCCTAACCAGAAAGGAAAAATCCCAGTGAGAGGAGAGGAAGTCAACAGAAAAAGCCAGGGCTGGGAGGTTATAATATTCAGCGTAGCCATGTGCCAACGAAAATATGGCAGGCCAAGGCCCTAGACGCCCACACCTGCTGGCTTCCTGGGTGATTTCCCACGTGGTGCGAAGGACCTGGGGCTCTGTTCTTATTCCCAGAGCTCCCTATTTCCCTAAGTGACTCAGTGACCCCACCCTGGATACTTAATATAATTTTAACGAGCTACTTGTTCCTTATACTCTGAAGGTCCTAGCAAAAGCCTCATTCATTCATTCATTCAGCAAGCACACACCACAGCTAGGTACTGCACCTAGAGGTCTGGACAGGATCCCTGGCTGCAAGAGCCTCTGACGCCCCAGTCTTCCAGTGCCTTTCTTCACCTACTTAGAAGCCATCACAGGGGCAGAGGGTAATGAGGAGCAGGCCAGAGCAGTAGTTCTCAAAGTGGGGTTCCAAGCCAGCAGCAACACTAGGAACTTGTTAGAAATGCAGATTCTCTGGCCCCAACTCAGATCTATTGATCCAGAAGCCATGGGGTGGGGCCCAGCAGTCTGTGTTTTAACAAGCCCCCCCCCCCGCCTGCCGACGTTCTGATACAGGCTTCAGTGTGAGAATTGCTACCAAGATGAACAAAATGGGTGCCACCCAGTGAGGCTGCAGGAGGTACCCACACCCTCTGGAGCAGTGGGCTGGACGTGAACCCTCAGGGATGAGCACTCAAGCAGAGGCATGGATTCTTGTGCAACCTACCCCTCCCTATGCCCAGGGGGAAAAAAGAGCTGTTTTTTTTTTTTTTCCAGGAAATATTATAGCAGTGCAAAGCTCAGAGAACATGGCAGTGCTGAAAATGAAACGGAAAATTCAGACTCGCCCTCTTGAACACACTCATTCCTCCTCGACCAAATGAGCCTGACCATGGGGCAGATACGAGGCACATAATGCAAGCCTGGATCTCCTCACGTACTTCCCAAGGATCTAGGAACTACGGAGACCAGTAAATATTTAAGAGACTACAAGCCTTGTAGAAAGTGGGAAAACTGAATTGAAAGCCCAGCCAGTGTGGTCTGAGGAAAGTACCACCGCTCCCACGACCGTCACGTCCCACCTGTGAGGAGTAGTGAGCTACAGACTGTTTGAGCAGCAGGGGCTTCCAGGAAAGCCACGTTGGGCTGCTGGCAGGGGCAGAACCGACTAGCAGAGGCTGGAAGTTTAGTGAGGATAGGATTACAACAGATGAGAAAGTTACTACATGCGTGTCCAGCATTTGCTCCTTTCTGTTTCGCTGTTGCTTAGTAACTAACAACAACCTGTACCTTGCCTTTTGGTGCCATTTTCATATACTCATTCATTCATTCATTCATTTATTCATTCATTTCATTCAGCAATGAAACCAATGCTCAAGAATATGGAGGCGAGAGTTAGCAAGATGCTCTAAAATCGCATGTTGGGGGTCTGGATTTCCCACTATTTGCTCGGCTCTACGTCTGGTTTACAGGAAAACAGTGCTTTAAATGACTCACTATTAATACGTTGATCAGCATTTATATGTACCTTCTAAATTTTAGCAGTATATCTATGATTATTGCCTTAGAATAAACTCCTAGAAATGGAATTACTGAAACAGTGGATATGAAGCTGTGCCCAAAGATTTATATACAAAGATGATCACCATAGTTTTATTTTCATGGGCAAAAAAGATGAGAAACCCAATGTCTGCCGTGAAGGGGCTGGTTAAATAAATTGTGGTATATTCTTACAATGGCATTTAAAATGCTCTCAGAAGAGATTTAGGCCGGGCGCGGTGGCTCACGCCTGTAATCCTAGCTCTCTGGGAGGCCGAGTCGGGCGAATTGTTTGAGCTCAGGAGTTCGAGACCAGCCTGAGCAAGAGCGAGACCCCGTCTCTACTAAAATTAGAAAGAAATTAATTGGACAACTAAAAATATATAGAAAAAAATAATTAGCCGGGCATGGTGGCGCATGCCTGTAGTCCCAGCTACTCGGGAGGCTGAGGCAGGAGGATCGCTTGAGCCCAGGAGTCTGAGGTTGCTGTGAGCAAGGCTGACGCCATGGCACTCACTCTAGCCCGGGCAACACAGTGAGACTTTGTCTCAAAAAAAAAAGAAAAAAAAGAAGAGGTTTAATAATTTTTGGGAAACATTCATAATATATTAAGTGGGCATAGGATCAATATAGCAGATACAATGTGTCAGTGTTCTATAAGTCTAATATGTATAAGAATCCCTCAGGGATCTTGTTAAAATGCAGATTCTGATAGGTGACAGGATTCTATTTCCATGTATTTTACAATCAGAAATATATTTGTTTTAAATAAAACTTTATATGAAACATCCAGAAAAGGCAGATCTATAGAGACAGACAGTAGGCAGCGTGGCTGGGAGTGGGCATGAGAACTATAAATGGGCATGAAAGAAGTTACTGGAGTGATGAAAATGTTCTAAAGCATTTTATGGTGATGCTTACATAACTGGGTAAATTTACTAAAAATCATTGAGCTACATACTGGAAATAAGTGAATTATATGCTATGTAAAATATGCCTTGATAAAGTTACTTTTTAAAGCTTTTTTTGAAACGACCAGGCAGATTTAAAAAATTATCACCTAGCACTTCTAAAAAAATGTAAAGAACTTAAAAACAATGAATAATTTGGGGGAAGAGGAGAATAGGGAGTTAGTGTTTAATGAATAGGTACATAGTTTCAGTTTGGGAAGATAAAAAAGTTTTGGAGTAGAGAGGATGGTTGTACAACAATATGAATATACTTAATGCCACAGAACTATACACTTAAAAATGGTTAGAACAGTAAATTTTATGTATATTTTACCACAATAAAAAGAATTAAATAACTAAATATGAACACTAGCTGTTTTAATGTGTTACCTATAGCCAGGTGCAGCATCTCACACTTGTAATCCCAGCTACTCAGGAGGCCAAGGTGGGAGGATCACTTGAGACCAGGGGTTAGAGACCAGCCTGGGCAACATAGTGAGACCCTGTCTCTAAAAAAAAATTTTTTTTTTTAATTAGCCCAGGCATGGTGGTGCACAGCTGTGGTCCCCACTACCACGGAAGCTGAGGTGGGAGGATTGCTTAAGCCCAGGAGTTTGAGGCTACACTGAGCAATGATCACACCACTGTACTCCAGCCTGGGGGACAGAGCGAGACTCCATCTCTAAGAAAAAAAAATAGTATTACAAATGAAGGATTTTGTTCCTTCTGCTCCCTTTTCAAGGCCCCATCATGACTTGGCACTCCCACTACAGTGGGTTGAATGGTGACCCCCCAAAAAGATACGTCACCATTCGAATTCCCAGAACCAGTGAATGTGACCTTATTTGGAGAAAGGGTCTTTGCAGATGTAGTTAAGGATCTTAAGGTAAAGAGATCATTCTGGATTATCCAGGTGGTCCCTAAATCCAATGACGTGTCCTCACACGACACATACAGAAAAGACGGAGGACAAGGTGATGTGAAGACAGAAGCGGAGATTGTGATGAGGCCAGAAGCCAAGGAAAGCCAATAGCCACCAGAAGCTGGGAGACACAAGGAATTGATTCTCCCCTAGAACTGTTGGAAGGTACCTTGATTTTGGACTTCTGGCCTCCAGAACTGTGAGAAAATAAATTTCTGTTGTTTTTAGCCACGCAGTTTGTGGTAATTTGTTGTGGCAGACACAGGAAACTAATCCACCCACCAATGAGGCCTCCAGGGCTGGTTCTACCCAGGAGCTTTGCTCAGATCCCAGGTGACTACGCAAGACAGCCAGAGACAGGCTAGCCGTGGTGTTGGGCGCAGAGGTGGAAAAAGGAAAGCCTTGTGCATACACACACCAAAACAAAGATGCCGTGGCATGTTTTTCAAGACAAGATCCTTCTGGAAACACCTAGTGACATTCTGAGGAATACCGACTAATTAAGAGGGCATCTGAAAGAATGCCTCTCCACAGCACAGCTGCTCTTTGCCATTATCTTATCACTACTCTGACGGGTCATGAGGCTCTTTGAAATGCAAAACAATATGCTGATCACTAGCACCCTCCAACAGGCACTAATGCCTTTCTCCAGTTCAAAAACAGACCACTGAGGTTTGCCGACCCTGGAGACAAACCCATGACCCTTTTTCTCATTGCAAACCCTACTTTAAGGAATTTCTTTTCGTTGAATAGCATTTAGTAAGACTGTCGAGTTGCAGACTCTAGAGTTCTTACAGTTTTGTGTTTTGGTTTTTTTAAGAAATGGGGTCTTCCTCTGTCACTCAGGCTGGAGTGCAGTGGTGGGATCATAGCTCACTGCAGCCCGGAACGCCTGGGCTCAAGCGATCCTCCTGCCTCAGCCTCTTGAGTGGCTGGGACTACAGGCGCACACAACCACACTCAGCTAATTTTTTTTTTTTTTATTTTGGAGAGAAGGAGGCCTTCTATGCTGCCCAGGCTGGTACTGAACTCCTGGCCTCAAGCGATCCTCCCACCTCAGCCTCCCAAAGTGTTGGGATTACAGGTGTGAGCCAACGTGCCTGGCCTTGGAGTTTTTTTTAAATTGACACATAATAATTATACATATTTATGGGATACAGAGTGATATTTTGATACATGTATACAATGTAAAGTGATCAAATCAGCATAATTAGCATATCCATCACCTTAAACATTTATAATTTCTTGGTGTTAGGAACATTCAAAATCCTCTCTCCTAGCTATTTGAGGATACAAAATAAATTGTTAACAGTGTGCCATGGAACACTAGAACTTATTCCTCCCATCCAGCTATAATATTTTGTGTGTTAACCAACCCCTCCCTATCCCCCAGACCCTTCCCAGTCTCTAATAACCACAATTCTACTGCCTATTTTCATGAGCTCAAATTTTTTAGCTCCTAGATATGAGAACACACAGACCCTAGAGTTTTGAATAACTCTCTGAAAATAGGAAATCAAATCACAGTGTATTCTAAATGTCTATTCATATTCATTAACTCAAGCCTAAGAAAACAAATTAAAAAATCTTAAACACTAAAAAAAAAAAAAATTCACCTAATTTTACAAGTTTAACCACTTCTGAGGCTAGACATCTGTAGCTGAAATAAACTGTATCCATATCCTTAATTTTATATCCCAAGTACATCATGCAATCAATTCATTGGTTCCAATTTTCCAGGAGTTACTTCCAAGACATTAGGGAACTCAATTTCCAAAAATCCCTGTTGGCATTCAAAGACCAGTAGAATTACTAAATCCTTCTACTGGAAAATCCAGGCCATTATGTTCCCCAAATGGGCTTAAAATGAACCCATATCAATTATTTGACAACCATCTGGTTGCTAACAAGAGACTTTTGGAAACTGGGCTTAAAATAAAAATGCACAAACTAGCACAAAGTTCAGAAAATCACCAAGATTCAATACTCAGATCACATCTCCCCCCATCCTTTCTTATCAGCATTTTTATCTCTAATTTCAGACTCTTCATTTTCCTCAGTTGCTTATTGCTTTGACTTTTCATGGTAAGATTCTAAGACTTCCTATAAGATTCTTTGTAAACATAACAATGTCAAAAGGAGACATGTTTTCCATCCATGTATATCTAGGAAATGTGGTACACAATTAAGCTAAACTTAAAATAACTTTTTAAATGGTGGCTTTTTGTGTTACTCAAAGAATAACACCACACAAAGAGGAAGTCCAAAATCCAGAATGTTATTTTAAGAAACACTATACCCTGAGATGGTTCTACTTGTAGGTAACCACCTCTGTGGCATAACTTGAGGGACACTGAAAACACGTCTATCCAAAAATCTTTCTCGCCCACCCCCACTCTTCCAGAGAGTCTGAAATTTTCATCATCATATTTAATAATGGACCTAAACACTGTTAGAAGCAAAGGGGGTCTTCGAATTCATGTAGTTCAACTCCCTAATTATACAGATACAGTTACATGTATACAAAGCAACACTCCTCCTATAACAAATATTTACTGACTACCCACCCAGCACCAAGTACAGTGCCAGGTGGGAGGGAAGGTATAGGAAGACACCACACCACTCCCTGCCCCAGTCTCTCTAAATTTATAAGCTAGTCTAGTGAGAGACAAAATTCAATTTAAGAGCTTTGAGAGAAAAAGTTGTCCTTGGTCAAAACAGCAGAAAGGAAGGTTTGCTGGTATTTGCAAGTTGAAGTATTTGGTATAAAAATTCTCAAACCATTCAAAATTATTGTCTTAGCTTGAGGCTCAGAGTGTGCTGATGTGTTCTGATATGCTATGGCATGAAATTTATTATGAGCCATAAAACCCTATATCCCAAGAGGGGGCAAAAAGTAAAGTTGGCCCAAGTATCCAGCAATGAATGAATGAACAAAATGTGATATATCTATAAAAGAGAATATGATTTGGCCTCAAAAAGGAGCAAAATCCTGTCACATGCTACGATATGGATGAACCTGGAGGGTATTATGCTAAGTGAAATAAACCAGTCACATAAAGACAAATATAAGACGATTCCACTTATATGAGGTACTTGGAGTAGTCAAATTCAGAGACAGAAAGTAGAATGGTGGTTGCTGGGGGAGGGGCAAACAGGGAGTTGGTGTTTAGTGGGTACAGAGTTTCAGTTTTACAAGATGGAGATTGGTAGCACAATAATGCCAATATCCTTAACATTACTGAACTGTACACTTAGTTAAGATGGGGCCGGGCATGGTGGCTCACACAACTTTGTATGTATTGTGTATTTTTCAACTGTCTGATATGAATTGTGTGGTCCTGGAGGCCACAGCGATTGCCTACACCACTTCTGTATTCTGCACAGCAGCTGGCAGTTTCAGCAAGGAGAACATGTTCAATAAACACTGATAATTAACTAGCATTAGTAAATGCTTCCCTTACTCACGACTCACAGGTTTTCTAGATGTGAGATATCCCTCAGAGAAGGGGTCTAGCCAGTTTTGCTCTGTGAATTATTGTAAAATCATTATCAAATTGTGATTCGTTGCAAAAAAAAAATCCAAATCCAACAAATTGAATCCTCTTGGCATGCTCTGTACACAGAATAGGAAACGTGACATTTGGAAGATGCCCGACATCTCGATTCACAGGCACAAAATGATATTTAAATAGCATCTGTGGTGGGGACACAGCCAACACATACAAGAAAGTTACAAGTAACATTGAGGTGGAGTGGAGAGGAGCTCTCACACTTTTAAGGGTAAATTATTCTCAGCGTAATTCTCAATCATATTTTAACTTTACTCTGCAATCTACTTCATTCATTCAATCAGTCTATATTGAGGGTGACCAGGGAAGGCTTCTTGAGGAGGTGACTTCTGAGCTGAAACCTGTGACAAGCAGGAATGGCCAATCAGGCAGGGGGATTTCTGGGAAGCTTCTGGCCACAGGCAGAGGTGCACGGATGGTAAAATGAAGTTCCAATATTATCGGTGTCACAGGTTGAATCATATCCCCCTAGAAGATGTCGAAGTTCTAATCCCCAGTACCTGTGGAAGTGACCTTATTTGGAAATAGGCTTCTTGCAGATGATCGACTAAAAATGGGGTCATTTGGGTGGACCCTAATCCAATATGACTGGTATCCTTAGGAACAGGCGAAATTTGGACACAGAGATGTGCACACAGGGAGAACACCATGTGAAGATGAAGACAGAGATCAGGGTGACGTATCTACAAGCCAAAGAATGCCAGCAAGCAACCAGACGCAAAGGGAGAGGCATGGCACACATTCTCCCTTACAGCCCTGCCCGCACCTTGATCTCAGACTTCCAGCCTCCAGAGCTGTGAGCCAATAAATTTCTGTTGTTTAAGCCACTCCAATCTGTGGTACTTTGTCACTGCAATGGGAAGAAACTAATACGATGGGTATTAGGCCCAGTAAGTATTCACACCATACCAAAAGTCACTTCCAATCACTTTCAGCAGCAGAATCCTCATCCTAAATACAATTTTACCTGGAAACCCAGTATGTTAACAGATTAAAAGGATGGAAAAGGTTACTCAAAAGAAAACACTTCACTGTGTGCAAAACCCATGAAGCACCTAGCTTTGGAGTCTACAAGTTCTTTGCAACTCCATTTGAAAGAGACTTGAAAGTTTGAATGAAAAAAAGAAAAAGGCTGGGCCAGAAAACCTGGGTGAAGGAGGGGAGCAGTGATTGCCACCAGTATGTTAGTAAATGGCTATGATTACCGCCACCACTACCATATGTGAGCACCTACTGCGAGCCAGGCACTATGTCCGTTCCTCACATCAACTCAGAAAGGTAGGAGGAGCAAAATCAGAGGGGCTGACTTGCTAAAAGCCCCTGTGCTAGTCAGCTGGGGCTGCCATAACAAAACGCCACAGATTAGGGGGCTTAAATAATAGAAATTCATTACCTCACAGTTCTGGAGGCTAGAAGTCCACGATCAAGGTGCATTTAGCTTCTCTTGCAGAGAGCCGCCTGTCCGCCATGTCTTCACATGGTCTCTCCTCTGTGCATACGCGCCCCTGGTGTCTGTGTGTCCTAATCTCCTCTTCTTATGAGGACGTCAGTCAGATTGGATTAGCGCCCACCCTAACGGCCTCATCTTAACTTAATCACCTCTTTAAAGGCCCCATCTCCAAATACAGTCACATTCCAATGTACTAGGGGTTAGGACTTCAACATAGGAGTTTGGGGGGATGCACTTCAGCCCATAACATCCCCTTAAGGAAAAGGCTGCAGAGCCTACACTCCGCCCCAGAACCGTTTGACTCCAAAGACCATTTTCCTTGGATCACACTGCCTGCCTCTCAAAATGCTATAAAAGAAAAAAGGAAAAGAAAAGCTTTTCAGCTTATTTTTTAAGATTCTCTCTTGAGGTCCTAAGCTATGCCCCAGGAAACCCTGGGGAGAGTGGGTGTGTGCGTGTAAGCCCTCGGAGGGCAAGGGCGAAAGGAGAGGAGAGCCGCTGCATCCCCTACAAGAAGCCCAGCCTGAGGCCAAATTTAAACAAATTTCAGCTTCTACATTCCAGATCAGTGTCCCCAAGCCCCCTCCTAGCATTAGCTAGGACACTGGAAAAGGGGGTACTCCAAGCATTAGCTCAATTTCAGGCACACTGGCATATGAGAGGTTTCCTGAGCTCGCTTCTTTGAATGTCAGCCTTAGGGTAGCTCATCCCAGGCTGACTCAAAAAATCCGGGCCAAGAGTACAGCAAACATTTGCAGTGCCCATCAGAAAGCCTCCTGACTTCTCAGAAAACATGGGCCCTTCACACTGCTACTCGGGGCTCTGGCAGCTGCCGTACCCACCAGGGGTTCATGGAATCACCTTCAAACATCTGCCATCCTCTGCTGCTTCAGATACCAAGTCAATAAAAGATGGCACCTTGCTGTGCCCTTCCCTGGGCCGGAAAGCAATACTCTGAAGACTGAGATGATGGACATTAGACCTTTATGGGCACCGTTTTGGGGGCCAACAAGGGGGAGATGTTCAGGAGAGCCCTCCTTTCCCAAGCACGGGACCCCATAAAAGGGGAATTCTAGAGTGAGCAACTAATCAAAAGACCTATGTGCCAAACACCACGCCAGGGTGATGAGCACTAGAAACCAAGTGTTGGTTAAAATTTGATTAGAGAACAAATCTGGTCAAAAATATAGCAAAACAACAAAAAGTCCAAAATGCAGTACCAACTATTTTTTTTTTTTCAGAACAGTGTGAAAAAATGTTGACATGGAGTGGAAGAAAATAGGGGACAGAGAAACTTCAGAAAAAGTTCTATGAAGCAGATAGGGGGTGGAAATGATTATAACATGACTATAACGTGTTACGTTTACTTTACATTATATTATACTTACATGTAACATTTGATACACTGTACCAAATGCCAAATGATACACTCTTCTATTTCAGAGACCCAATGATATTTGCATATCTCAACCTGTTTAGTAATGAGGGTCCATTTCTAACTGCCTCAATTCTAATTGAGACATGTCATTAACTATTACCAGAAAGTTGCCTATCTGGGTATCATCTCCATCTTTATACACGTACTTCTTACTCCATGGCTGAAGAAAGTAAAAGTGGACCAGGAAACAGATTCTCCAGAGCCAAGGTCCACTCCGTGTAACTCCACTCCCTGGCACAGGCCTAGTTCAGAATCAACCTGCAACATATATTCATTTCTGTCAAAAAAAAAAGATCAGCACTTGTCTCAAGAATGCTGCAGTGCAAGTAGGCTGGAAACACATAGCAACGCACAAATGAACCATGAAAAATGAACACTTGCTTATGTTAAATAACAGACTACCACAGTTCCCCCTTATTCGTGGTTTTGCTCTCCACCATTTCAGTTACCCGCAGTCAACTGTGCTTCGAAATATTAAATTGAAAATTCCAGAAATAATTCATAAACTTAAAATTGTGTGCCATTCTGAGTAGCGTGATGAAATCTCATGCCGTGTCCCACTCTTTCCCATCTGGGACGTGAATCATCCCTTTGTCCAGCATATCCACACTGTATATGCTACCCACTGACTAGTAACTTAGTAGCAGTCCCGGTTACGAGACTGAGTGCTGTGGCATCATAGCGCTTATGTTCAGGTAACCCTTATTTTACTTAATGATGGCCTCGATGTGCGAGAGTAGTGATGTCAATTGGGATATGCCAAAGAGAAGCCTTAAAGTGCTTCCTTTAAGTGAAAAGGTAAAAGTTCTCTACGTAATAAAGAATAAAATTATATGCTGAGGTTGCTAAGATCAACAGTAAGAATGAATCTTCTATCTGTGAAATTGTGAAGAAAAAGAAATTCATGCTAGTTTTGCTGTCGCACCTCCAACTGCAAAAGTTTAGGACATAGTGCGTGGTAAGTGCTTAGTTAAGATGGAAAAGGCATTAAATTTGTTGGTGGAAGACATGAACAGAAAATGTGTTCTGACTGACGGCAATGTGTTGCACTCGAAAGCATTGAGCCTATGCAAAAACTTCAGCAAGCGATCCCCTGAAATGAGTGACACCAACCCACTTACTGTAAGTAAGGGATGGTTACACAGATGCAGGAACGGGTTTAGACTGAAATAGATAAAAACTGCTAGCGAGGCTGCAACAAGACAAGTTGGTGGAGAAGAATTTGCCAATATGCTTGAAGAAGTAGAATATACTGAAGGCCATCAAGAAGTATAGAAGAACTTGTTGAGTTATCTACAGAGAAAAGGAAGATGAAGAGGAAGAAACAGAAGCAGAACCAGCAATGTGGACATCAGTGAAATTTGCCAAAATGTTTCAAATTGTGCAGACATTAAAGGACAAAATTATGGAATACAATCCTTGGATGGAACCAGCATTGAAGTCACGTGTATGATCACTGAAGGATTATAACTTCTGCGGCAACACGTTAAGTTAAAAAGAGACAACTGCTTCTGATTACAATGTTCTTCTAAAAGGTTTCAGCAAAAAAAACCTTCAACTATTGCCGATCCCCAACCATCGACATCACCTGCTCCTGACATCCAACCACTGACATTGCCATGGCTCAAAGATCCAGGATCACCCGAAGCTGATGATCCTCCTTACAACTTACCAGAAGATCAGTAGTACCTAATGCTACGTCACTATGTCACAATGCCCAAGTCATTCACCTCACTGCATCTCATCATGTAGGCATTTTATCTCACATTATCACAGTAAGAAGGGTGAGTATAATACAATGAGATATTTAGAGAGAGAGAAGAGATTCACATGGCTTTTATTACAGTATATTGTTTTAATTGTTCTATTTCATTATTGTTGGTAATCTCTTGCTTTGCCTAATTTGTAAATTAAACTTTATCATAGGTATGTAGGTATAGGAAAAGACATAGTATATACAGGGTTTGGTACTATCCCCAGTTTCAGGCATATACTCAGGGGTCTTGGAATCTATCCCCGGCAGATAAGAAGGGACTACTTGCATGCTTTTTTTTTTTTAATTTAGATGAATGCATAAAAAAGAAAAGAAAAAAAAAGCACTCACTTTGGGATCAAATGCCTGTACCTAAAATGAAAATATATTGCTTTTTCTTCAAAAATGACTTATCCTTCTATATCTCAAGATATAGGCTAAGACTTTCAAATTATTATTTTAAAATAAAATAGTTTAAAAAAAACCCCACACATCCAAAGTAAAAGCCAATTTTAGGCCAATCCCAGGAGGAAAACCAGTAAATACACACCTCAAAACTGTAAGGACATAAACTCTTCACCCAACAACTTCGCTGCTAAATATTTATCCTATGGATAGACTGATTAAAAGAGGGTGATTTGTTGCAGGAGAAAAAGCTTAAGATAACCGCAAGTAAGTGACCAATTAAACAGAAAAAGGTGCTGATACAGACAGATGCATTAAGTGGAAAAAGCTACTTGACACACGCCTTTCATATTGTTGCCCAGTTTGTGGGTTTTACATTTTTTTGTATTTTAATATCTGTATATGCATATTAAAATTCCACAGAATGAAAAAAACAAGAGGAGACTAAAGTAGGGAACTTTAAGCTCTTCTCTATCATTTGAATGCTTTTTCCTTGAGTTTATAATTTTATAATTTAAAACATGTACAAGAAGAATCCATGCGCAATGAGAATTTGTGAGAATATAGCCTTAAATTTCTCTCGGCAGTGAACAGAATCTTAAAGGACAGTTAGACAATCTTTGCCAGGCTGATTCCTACTCAGGAAGTAGGCCAATACAGTTAAGAGTGGGCTTTATGAATAAGGCATGAAACCTAAATGGTTTCTTATTAGTCATCATTTAATCAGAAAACCAAAGAAGTTTCCACACCCCATTCTGCAGGCCTAGCACATAATAAAATTTTTATCAATGCATTTTGCATAATTTTAAGGGGCAAAGGTATGTAATAAAATCAAAATATAATCCAGAACATTATGAATTAGATATCTTGCTCAACAGAGGCTAAAAATCATAGTGATTATAATTTCTACAAGGAAAAAAGGAAGCTGTGAAGGACTTAGGTACGCACATGGATATTCATTCATAGTTTTGCAAGTCGTAGCAAAAAACAGAATTAGAAACAAACTCAACGTACACAACAGGAGACTGAATGAATAAATTATATGGTAGCCATATGATGAAATACTATGCAGCCATTTAAAACTTTATAGCTGGGCACAGTGGCCTATGCCTGTAGTCCCAGCTACTCAGGAGGCTGAGGCAGGAGGATCACTGGGACCCAGGAGTTCTGGGCTGTAGTGTGCTATGTTATCGGGTGTCCATACTCAGTTCAGCATCAGTATGGTGACCTCCTGGGAGCAGGGACCACCAGGTTGCCTCTGGAGGGGTGAACTGGCCCAGGTCAGAAACGGAGCAGGTCAAAACTCCTGTGCTGATCAGTAGTGGAACCGCGCCTATGAATAGCCACTGCACTATAGCCTGGGCAACACAGTGAGACCACATCTCTTTAAAAAACAAAAACAAACAAACAAAAAAACACAACTTTGTAGCTCGTTATCGTATGAAGAGCTACACGTGAGTAGCTGGGACTATAACCATATACCACTGCGCCTGGCCATTTTAACTATGTTTTGTGTACAATTGAGTGGCATTAAGTACATTCACATTGTTGTACAATGTCATCCAGGGCTTGTCATTCTTAAACACAGAAGTTCTCTGGATGTTGCCTAAGGTATGGAAAAGGCACTTTATCACATATGAAATACGGAAAGATATTCATTGCACATTTAAGCTTTAAAAAAGCTGACTATAACAGAATTTTTGGCATTGCCATATTTGGGAAAAAAATATATATATATTTGTATGTACATGTTGGAAAGGTTAGGAGATACAGTAAAATGTGAACCATGGTTATCTTTGGGCAGTAGGATTACAGGAGATTTTGTGTGTGTATATTTTGGCTGATCACTATTCTAACTTTTCTATAAAAACATTTTTAATTGTGATTTTTAACTTAAAAAATGCTGGCTATTTTATCCTTCCTTGGCAGACACAATGCTCTTCCATGGAAAGTAATTCAACATGAAACATGTTGCTTGCTCTCTCTTTTGCCCCTTTTCTGGTCTTTCAGTGGTTTTTCTGATGCTTTAGAAACTAGAGAGAGGGGAAGATGACAGGCCGAACATTTTCAAGGTTGTCTTTCCCTTTTTTAAGTGTGGCTATCATGTTAGGCCACTGGTCCCTAACCAGGGGCAACTGTGCCCCCCAGGAGGCATTTGATAATGTCTGGAGATACTTTTCTTCATTGTCACAACTTGGGGATGGGGGGATGTGCTACTGGTATCTGGTAGGTAGAGACCAAGGATTCTGCTAAACATCTTACAATGCACAGGAAAGTCCCCTACAACAGACTTTACTGGCCCAAAATGTCAACAACACCCAGGCTGAAAAACCCTGTGTTAGAGTAACTAACTTCAGGTGACTCCCTAATCCTCCATAAACAGCACCTCAAATGGCTACATAAGAACATCTGGCGAAGAGGCACCTCTAGTAGGGTGGAAATGCACCGATCACGGAGGCAGAACAGCTGAGTGCAATCCTGGGTCTGCCCCTTTTCTAGCTGTAAAGCCTCAGGCAGCTGCCTGCCTCACCCAGCTGATCCGCCATCCTCCTCCGTAAGTAGGGAATCCCACCACCAACCTCCCAGGGTGCACAAGAAGTTTCAACGCCAAAATCTAGGAGAAAAGGTTTTGTAAACTATAAAGCACCATGCTTATGTGAACGGCATTATCATTCTAGGATACTAATTGTCCAGGTTTACCAATGGAAACACATGCTTTCAACAAGTCCTTTGCCCAGCACATTCCCACTGCCCTGAATCACAGGTTACCTACTACGAATGCTAACCCAGCAGTGATTTTGACTGAGTACTGAGACTGGAAAACAAAGAGTGCTCTTTTAATACTATGTCTTCCTTGGCCTAACTTGTGAGGCAGCAGAACTTAGTGATCAAATGACAAGACCTAGGAATCAGACTCCTAGGAAAGAATCCCAGCTCTACCTCTTACTAGCTGAGTGACCGTGGAAAGTGACATGGCTTCTCTGTGCCTCAGTTTCCCCATCTGTCTATCCAAACCAGAACATTTCGGAGTGAAATAATTTATCATCTGAACCAAGATATTTGAGAATAAAAGAGGGTGTTGTCAATGTTAACGGTAGGACAACAGGAATATACCAGAAGGGTCCCCAGGCAAACGGAGGACGTAAGGTCACTCTAAAGAAAAGGATAATAACAGTGCCCACCTCACAGGCTTGTCGTGACGACTAAATCAGATAAAAGAGGCAAAGTGCACAGTACACGCTCATTAAATGCTAGCTATGATTTTTGTCCTTTCTCCTTCCATTCATTCAGCAAGTCCTCAGTGCCAAGGCATGACTCTGGGCACCAAGGAAGTCAGATATACCCAACTCCCCGCCACAGCGCAGTTCCTCCTCTTGTTCTACAGAGTTTTTGTTTAATTCCCAAGACTTTTCTTACACGTACACAGTCACGACACACACAGAATTAAACACAAACCCACAAGTCAGTATTACGGGTCAAGGACAGCCAGGAAACTCATACCAAATCTGTGACAGTCAGAAGTCTGCTTTACAAAAATGAACAATGAATAAGAGCTTATCTAATCAACAAAGACAAAAGGATTTATTATTATCCCAAAGTCCCTGATCCAGGAAAGCTATTTCACTTTGACTGAAACTTAGCTGTAAACGGGCCTCATAAAGTTTTATTAATGAACGCCCTTGGTAACTTAGCACTCGATGTTTAAAAGCACGTTGCGGTATTAGCTCCCTTTCATTCCTATGTACACCTCCATTACAATGAATTATGTACAGTGTGTCCACCAAGACAGCCTTACAGAACCCATACATTATGAAAGCAAAGTTACTCTAGCTTGTTTTTGCACTGAGATGCGTCTATATCTTTTGCCAAGAAATAAGCATTTTAGTTCAGTATGCTAAAACGATTTTCTCTAAAAGTTAATACTCAACTTGAGAGGTGGATATTCCTTATTTTACATAGATGTCCTTTCAGCTCTAGGGGCTTGGAACTCTAATCACAAATTCCTTTCCCTCTTTCTTTTTTGTCCTCCCTCCCCCCCAATTTCAGTAAAATTGGTCTGGATAACTGTGACCACAAATTCTCGCACCCGAACGTTTCCATCCTCGACTGCGGGGCCTTGCCCTTTCCTGCTCCTCCTTGCTCACATTTCACCAGGCACATCCTCAGTCAGCCCTCCTTTTGTGCCAATTTTTATGGCCGTTAGGGAGGCCACATTCCAATCCTTCAGCGGTTGTCAGATCTCAAACACCAGCCAGGCTCCATCGCTGGAAACACAAAATCCCGACCTCCAGAAAGAGAGCGTCTACCGAGTAAGCTGCGTGTGCATAATTCAGAACAAACTGAGGCGCTCTCGGTTTCTGTTGTACCCCATGTCTCTGTCTTGATTCAAAGCAGCTTAAATCAATGGCGTGTGTTTTGATCTGGTGCTGGTTACACAGACGTGCTCGGTTTGTAAAAATTCAACAGCTGTGCCGTCATCTGCGTTTTATGTCTGTATGTTACGCTGCCATAAAAACTTTTTAAAGTAGCTTACACCGTGTAAACCTCTACTTAAAGTAAGCACAGTTGACACAGCACCTACATTACTGTTTCTCAAACTGTTTTCAAGCTGGGCTGCCACCAATCAGGGGGCCACATAAGCAATTTAGAAAGTCCTGATCGGCCTATGTTAACCGGAATGGAGAATACAAGAGGGCATCGCACACAGCGAAGGCAACTATGGTGTCAGGAAACGCTTCAGTTATACAGGGTTGCCAGATTTTAACTGTAGAACTTGGTCAAAAAAACCCTGAGAGACACAGAGCACACCAATCAGTAATAGGCGGATGTGGGAGCCAGGCAGGCCTGGGTTCTGATCCTGGCTGGTTACAACCTATGTGCTCAGGAACAAGTTACCTAACCTCAGTGACCCTCCATTTTGCCACCTCTAAAATGGGGTAATACTATCTACTGCCCGGAATCGGTGTAAGGTATCAGCGAGCTGGCAAACAGTCTACCACAGAGCGCTGCTTCCAGGCTGTCCCCACCCCCGCCGCCATTTACATGGTGTCCTGGGCCAGCTTCTTTACCTGCAGGAAGAAAGTTGCAAGGAAATATACAAAGAAGGGCAGTGCCAAGGCGGAGCCCCCATCACACAAACCCATTGAGGCCCCAGGGAGAACAAACCGCTAACATTTGAGAGCACTGGGGCAGGAAAAAGCTACTGCCCCAGCATATTTGGTGATAAGTCAACCAGCTTTGGATTCTGACCAGAGGGAAAACCACTTTCCAAGATAATCGGGTTTTTCCCATTATTCTTGGCAGGATGTGGAGAAAAGCAGAAAGGGAAGAAGGCCTTGGTAAAGAAATACAGCATTTGTTTTAAGCAAATCACTTTGAAGACAGGTGGTTTTCATTTTGAGAAGAAAAATAATGTTTAAAACAGTGAAGGGTTACTCCAGATACCAGCCAGGGGCTGGCCTGGGGTCTACAGTGCTCCCAAAGTGCCAGAGCAGTGAGGGAGGCAGATGGGGTGGGGGTGGCAGCTGGCACAGAAAAAGGGGCCTGTCTCTATCAGCTTGCAGTCACAAACTACTTAAAAGTCGTTCACTATACTAATTATCCAAAACAATTATTCGTTCAACAAATATTTGTTGAGCATCTACTATGCATCTAGAACTGAGTTAAGGGCTGGAGCTATGGTAGAGATAAGACAGACGAGGCCCCTGCCCTCATGGAGCTGAAATTCTAGTGGAAGAGACAGCAAGTGCCAAGTAAATCAATGAGTGAGCAAAATATTTACAGGCTGTGATATAAGTACCATGAAAGAAAGAAATGTAGTGGTGTGGTGGGAAGGGAGAAAGGAAGCTCAGATGGAGGAAGTCCCTTTAGACAAATGGCCTAGGAGTAACACCCGAAAGAGGAGAAAGAGCCAGGCAAGCAAGGACCCAAGGAAAGGGCAGTCCTGGGGTGAGAACCACAAGTGCCTGAGCCCAAAGGCAGGAAGACTCGGCGGGACCAGGGCGGGTGGGCAGTCAGTGTGGTGGCCTAATGGGAAGGTGACCCCGATGAGGCTGAAAAGGCAGGCAAAAGCCAGACTGTACAAGGCCCAGCTGGCCGTGGAAAAGAAAGCGGATTTCAACGAAGAGCAGCTGAGAACTACTGAAGACGGGTATACTGTGATACATTACTTTGATGTTGGTTAACATAAAAGGTACTGTTAAATCAGAGACAAAACAAAATGTCCAGATGATATGATGTCTCCAAGATCAATGATAAAAATTAGCACTATGTTAGAGCTCACTGATACACAATTATTGAGGTGTCTTGCCAGCTAGAGACAAACAACTTTAGCCTATGGATGAGATGAAATACAAGGAATTCAATAGGGGCCAGGGGTGGGAGAGCTTGTGCCTGGCAAGGGAACACTATCTTTAGCAATTAACGCACAGTTAGCAAATTAAAGCACATAGTACAATTAACAAGGCAGGCTCACACACACACACACAGGAAAGGCAATTGGGGACTGATTGATCAGTGTGCATGGTGGCTGCCTACACTCACGAACAGGTTCACTGAAACATGACGGAAAGGTACCATGACGGTGCCCTACACGTACTTCTGAATCAGAAATCGGATGAACTGCTGAGCAGTTTTCATCAAGGCTTATCTTTTCCTTTCTTCTCCCCGGCTCCAGCTGAATGTAGGCATTCAGAACCAGGAAACTCAAAGCTGAGCCAGAAATGGCTTTTCTGAAATCTCACTCTCGCTCAGGGACCCACACACAGCCTCCTGACTTGGGCCTCCAGTCTCCACCATCTTTAACGTAAATGGATCTGTCAGGCATAAACATGACCCACTCACACCCTCTCCCCAGGACCTTGTCTTGCAGGGTCACCTGGCCATGACTAAAAGGGCAACCTGGGGCTATGGACTCAAGCAAGGCCAACTTGCTAACTCCAAGATCAAACCTATGACACCGACCAAGAGAACCTGGTGGCCACAAAGGCTGCCCTGAAACAAGCCAGGACAGCAAGACTGGTGGCACCTCACAGAACCCAGCACACTGCTTGCAGTTATGGTATAATGTGCCACAAAACAAGGAGAGGGGGTAAGGAGAGCAACTAAGTGCCAGGTGCTTTCGCAGGCATTACTTCCAACAACTCAGCACTCCTGGGAAGCGCTGTGATCCGAGATGTTCAGATGAGAAAAGAAAGACGGAGAGATTTTTGTTAGTGGCCCAAGGCTACACGGTTAGCTGAGTGGGGCTACCTTGATTGGCATCTAGCAACAGGACAGCCCCCAAGCTGACTTTCTAGCCCCCCTTCCATCTCATCCTTACCTCCCCCCCCTTTATTTCTCCCCACCACAGAAAAGCTAGATTCCTCACCTGGCTTCATCCCAGCCTCCAAAATCTGCTAGCTGCCTCAGAAACGTTACCTGCTCCCAAGCCCGGATAGGGACACCTCACTGCTGAGACGGGTACCTGCCTGCCAGGGGGTTTGGCTGAATGTGGCTGTCTGTGTGCAGTGTCCCCTGGAGAAAACTCATCTGGCTGTCAACAGTGGCCAGAGAAGGAAAGAGCCACCAAATCAGATGATGGGCCTATTTAAAATCTTTATAAATGCCGCCACAAAAGGGACTCAGCCAAAAAAAAAAAAAAAAAACCACTTCTGTCACACATGAGAGCTGAAGGAAAGAAATTCTCTTCTGCCACAAACAAGAAAACTGAGACCTGGGTCCAAGTGCAAAATGGCGTTGGTCATCATCTTGGAAGGACTGAGCCGAGACCCAATTCCCCATCATGCCTCCCTCCTGGCCTACAAAGTAGTCAGGCAACAGGCTACAAAAGATGCAGACATAATAACAATTGAAACAGATGTATGGCCTACTTACAATCTCAGACAAGTCTGCGGAACTCAGGGCTTTGGCTGCTGACAGCTCCATTCTGTAGAGTATGAAATGGTGACTTCTGGCTGACTGTGTCTGAACTCTGGGCAGGAGTGAGTTCCGTACTCTGCGAGAACTGCAAGTCTCTCTGATTCACTTGGCAGCAGAATTATTCTAAGCATCCTGTCCCTCCCACTACGCATTCACACTGGTGGGGTTTTTTAAATTCTTTGCACTTATTTCTGTCACAAATCAAGTGAAACTCATTTTTCAAAACTAATCCAATCTCTAGCACTCGAGAGTGAGGAACCTTTACAACCGGAGAGGAAGAAGAGCTACCTAATTAGGAAGAAGTTATAATTAACATCAGAGAGAAAAGAATTGGAGAACCGCAGAGTCTGCAGTAACAGCAAAATGGAGATTATTTGAGACAGCTGAAACACTCCACCCAGGCCTCCAGAAGGGGACATGCACGGGAAACAAAGGGCATATGGTGTTTGCTTTCTTCAACATCCGTTCTCACCATTAAGAGCTACACCAGCAAACGCTCATTACTGACATGTGGACAAACCTCACCCCGAAATAGACTCTAAAATACAGCTCATAATCAAATAAATTATTTTGCAAAACAGAGGCCTACCTTGATTTTTTTTGTCACATATAAAGCAAAATTTAATAAAGTCCAAAGAACTGGCAGACTGTCTAGTTGGCTTAGTGAAGCGTGAATTATACTTGAAAGAAAGTCAATTTTTGTTAATTTCAAGTTTATATAACTCAAATACTGACACATTCAGAATAGGATCTGATTTTTCCCCCTACAGAGAGATTCCAAGGGGCTAACTTACTAATTAGATAAGATTTTCTACTATATTTAAATATTTCTATCCTAAAGCAAACAGGTTTTTCTACAGTTACTTAAATCATTTATTTCCCACATGTTAATGTTACCACCATTCCCAATGCTGCCCACGCTACAAAACTGTCCAAAGTTAAATTTCAGTGCAATCCTTAACCAAATTATAAGAAACTACTGAATTAGTGAGATCTTAACTGATGATACTTTGAAACATAAAGCTAAGGTCAGCTTCAAAAAAGCTCCCAAGCTTATTGAGATCACTGATCACATCCACTATCCCCCAGCCAGGATGAACTGGGATCCAGAGGGTCAATCTGCCAGTAAATAACAAGTTCAAAGTCAGAGGATCACTTGCCTGTGTTTAACATTTAAAAAGGCCCCCAAATGAAAGGAAACGAGGGCCAAACAATCCAATATGGTCGGTCAGTAACCCTCAGTGAGCACTATTGGTTGTCACCCAGCACAGCTCACTCCCTTCCTCCTTCCCTAGCAGAGCCTAAAATTGGTCACAGGTGCCCAGCCATTCCCCATGGAGCCCATGCCCAGCCCCAGAGGGGCATTCTAATTAATTCTAAGCCAATCACTGGTTCAGGCAGGTAATAGGTACTAAGCTCACCCAATCAGACTGCAGGAAAGGACTTCTACATACAGGCTGCGAACAGGGAAGCAAAGGGCCTCCCATGCCAATGGATGCCATCCTACAACCATCTGCTGACCATAGGGAAGCCAGCCCTTGGGTGAAGCTACTGCCAGAAGGACACTGTGGAGGACAGACAATGAGAACATGGGTTTCTGATGTCACGTTGAGCAGCTGATCACACTGTCCCTGGGGTCCATCGTACCTCTGGTCTCCCAATTATGTGAGACAACAAACATCTGTGTTTAAGACAGTCCCAGGCAGGTTTCTGTTCCGTGCAATCTAAAGCATGCTGACAGGGACGGGCTAAGCAGCAGCAGGGTGGCCAAGAGACTACTTAAAGTAAATGATACACTCACAGAAAACATTCCCCTTCATGTTAAAGGGAAAGGAGAAATTACAAAGCTGAGTGGTTGCCTAGGGCTAGACATAGAAATGAGGAGGGACTGCAAAGGGGCACGAGAATTGGACTGTGGTGACGGTCACTCAACTCTGTAAATACATTAAAAACCATTGAATGGGACACTTCGAAGAGGTGAGTTTCAGGGTATGCAAATTAGATCTCGATAGGCTGTTTTTAAAAAGCTGCCTGGGAGCAGGTTGAAGGAACTTTTCCTCCATCCACATCTGAGGGTGGGATGTCCCTGCTTGAAATCCTGCCTCCAGTGGTCCCCGATTGCCCCTAGAGTCCAAGTTCCTTACGCGGGCACACAAGATCCCTCTCATCTCCTGGCCTCACTTTCCCCCACTTCCCATTCTACTCCCTGGCGAGGCTTATTTCCAGATACTCAAAGTGTTTCTCTCCTCCAGGCCTCTGCTCTTCCTCGCTCGCTACAGCCCATCCTCTTCACCCGATGGAGTTCCTTCCTATCCTGCCCCAGACTCCTAGGTGCCCCCTCCCTTTGTGTACCCTTAGCGTACTGGGCACACAGCGCAATAGGTAGGAAAAGCATATTTCTGGGTCGGTCTCTCCTCTCACCTTCTCTCCCGGGGCCCAGAATGGCACTGGGGACATAGTAGACACTCAACAGATGTCCACTGGACTGGGCTGATCTTTCTCTTTCAGGAAAGACAACAATTTCTCCTTCAGGGCACTTGTGTCATCAAGGTTGGAGGTGTGAGAGTCAGAGGCAGGTTCCAGGTGTCCTCGTTCTCATCCACACCTGCTTTCCTACAGCGACTTCAGGCTCAGCACAGGACACAGGTGGCAGCCTGCACAGTCTGCTCCAGCAGTGCCCACGTCGTGCAAGAAACCCCTTACTTGGACCATGCTTAGTGCTTCTGTTTCTCTGCTCGAACCCTCCCTGCTGAAGGTCACCGTGACAATGCATGGCGTCTCCCATTATATAAGCTTCAGAAAAGGACAGGGAACGTCCAACTTTTTTTTTTTCTTTTTCTGGTTGTGGAGTTTCCCTTTTTTTTTTAATGCTTAGACAAGGTAAGGAGCTGGGGTAAGAAAAGTCACAAATGCTACACTGGGAAACACTTGGTTCTGAAGAAGGACTGCAAGTTCAAAACACAAGAACTTGAGGAGAGGCAAACGCTGGGAAGATCAGTCTCCACCTGGTGTCTTATCTTCCTCCTTGACCTCAGGGGAAAAGGTTAAATAGGAAGATTACGAAATATGAAAAAGACATTTGCTGGGGAGTCCAATATCAAAAAAGAAAAATATCGTATTGTGAAAGAAGCAACCCACAAAACCCCACCATGGAATCTGTGCTTCATCACAACAAAGATGTCACCAAGCCCTCCTTTCTAGCTTGTCCTGGCTCTCCCCGCACTACCAGAGAAGAAACCCCAAACCCAGGAGCATAGGAAAGAGCTGAAATAACACTTTGAGTATTCACGTTGGTAATTTCAACTCGTGCCTCATAATCATGACTTCTCTTTTCCACATTTGGGCCCTGGTTTCCCTGGACACACTCCGCAAGCCTTCACAGACATTATCTAATGCTAGGCAGGTCAGCAAGCTAACCATTAAGTACTCTTTTTTCTCCACGCTCTCTGATTTAAGCCTGTCTGGATGCAATCATAAAGAATTGGTCAATTCCCTTCCAAGCGGGGGTGGCTGTGAAGACTTCTCGTGGAGTTTAGGTCAGAGAGGAAGCTCTTGGGGTGTCACAAAGCTTGTCTTTAAACATCTCAGTCTGATTCCAACAGTGAAGTTTTCAAAGCTGTCGTTACTCCCCCACGCCCAGTAAACAAAGCTGGCACATTTATTATCAAATCATTTCAGTAGCTTTTTATTTTTTTTCAAATACCTGCTGGCCTCACCCCCAGAGACTCTAATTCAATCAGTCTGGTGTAGCCCTGAGAAACTGTGTTGTTTAAACTCCCCTAGGTGATTTCGGTGATCCACGCAGCTATAAGATAGGGGGCTGGGCCTAAAGGGTCAGAAATCCTTGCTACTAAAAGTGGCATCCCCTGGAAGTTTCTTAGAACTGCAGAATCTCAACTTCCCCCACAACCCACCCCCAGCCCAGACTTCCCCCACACCAGAATCTGCCTTTTAAGGAGATCCTCAGGAGGTAGGCACATTAGAGCTGGGGAAGCCTGGGCTATACCATCTTCTGGCTTCAGAATCTTCTAGGGTTTTTGTTTGTTTGTCCTTCACAGGTAGGAGGGCACAATCAAAATTCACATTCCACATTTTTTTCTGGGATCTTACTGATCAACAGGGTGAAATCCTGCTCTCTCTCTCTCTCTCTCTCTCACCATTCTCCTAGAAAATAGGACTAGTCAGGTTAAATGTAAAAGGAGTCAAAAACTAGACACAGCCTGTTTTTTAAATTAAAGCAATACATTTTTCCATCTATGCTGGCAGCATCAACACTTGCATTAGTGAGCATGTTTAAGGCTACCAGTCACGTTCAACTCCTAGATTGCAGCAGAACCTGCAAAATCTTTTAGCATTAAAGGGCTTTCTATGGAACCAAAGCATGCCAGGATAAATAATTCTTGGAACTAATGAGAACTACTAATTGCATCCATTCTTAAAAATCAATATACTTGAAGAAAATTTTTAAAAATTCATATGCTTATTTCCCTTCTTCAAATAACATCATAAGGCATTTACAGGAAGTTGTGGTTTCAATTGAGACGTGGCTGCATATTTAAAAAAAAAAAAATCTCACAGTATCCTATCACAGAGTTCGGCCAAGATTCCCAGCAGGTTCTTAGAACCTGACAGATTTGGGTACCCCTTCATACTAATTACCTTCTGGTTTGAGGGTTTTTAGGATAGTCAAGGCCACCCAGACAATGCTGTACCATAGTACAAGTAGGAGTGAGAGAGCACAGACTCGAGTTAAACCACCCATAAGCTCAAATCCAGATCTGCCATTTATAATCTGTGCTCTCCTGGGCAAGTTACTTAACTTCTCTGGTCCATGGGAAGTGCTATATAAAAGTTGTCAGTTTTTCTCATAGCATGTAGTCCCCATGAATGGTACAGATAAAAGAACTATGCACACAGTGGCTGCTCAGTTATTACTAGTGGTTGGAGAACACTCCATCCGCATTGTATTTCCCTCAATGAAAATATCATTAGCAAATACCAGTAACCTTTTGGTATGTCAAGAAAGGTGCTTGTGAGAAAGTGTTTTCTTCCCCTCATGGTGGAAAAAAAGAGAAAAAAACGGATATAATCATCCTCTTCAGCCAATGTAACAGCCTGCTTCTCCACTTGTATACTTACTATGCTTTATTTATATTATGCCTCATTTTTTCTCAAAGAATAAGCATTACTATAGAAAAAGTGTGAAAAGCATTTGAGCAGGTGAAAAATGCAGTCTATGAAACAGTAGATTGGTACCAATTACTTATTAAGATCACAAAAACTAATTTCTAGAATGTTCTGGGTAGGGAAGTGTCAGACAACACTGCCTTCACAGTATTAATACTATATGGTACCATTCAGAGTAGTAAGACAGCAGAGGAAATTGGGATGTTGCAATTATTTAAACTACCCATTTTTCATCTATTTTTAAGCACTCATGACAAATGACCAAGTGATAGATTGTTCAACGTGTATTTATTAAATCCATTTCCTTAGACAGTTTCACAGCCAATGCTTTAACATAAACCACAAGAATTCAACAACTATGTTCAGCTTTCAGCTTTCTTTTCATTTGTTTTTCTTTTTTCCTCAGAGGCTCTGCTTTTAAGAATACCCATCCTTCCATTAGTTCTTACAGTATAATCATGGGAAGTCAGGCTGCAGGAGTTCAAATACCAGGGCTGACCCTTAATAGACCTGCAGTCTCCATCAAGTCAGGTAACCTCTCTGGGCTTCAGTTTTTCCACCTGTGATATAGTAATAATGGCCACCTGGGGTGGGGTGGGGTGGGGTAAGCAGTAGCTGAGTTGATGTACATTCTTTACAATTACGAAGAAGAGAAATACAGTTTTACTGGATAAATGATGAAGTATCTACTCAGAATTGCAAATTCAGGTTCCTTTCACCCTGTGCCAGGTCCCGAAGTGGTTACAAAGAAGGAATAATAGATTTGCCTTGCTCCCCAAAATGGAGGGAGACAGGAGTAATTCCTACATGTGTTTAAAGGAAGAGAATTATGTAAGCAGGAGAAAAACCACCCGCCACTTGATCCCTAGGTTAGCCATGACAGTGACAGCCACAAAGTTTGCTCTCACCAGCAACATGCCCAGAGCACTTTTATCTTCCAAAGCACTAATATTACACTGAGGGGATCCAACCTTGGTCACGCCTCAGGGCCTTTGCACTCACTCTCTGCTTGGGTGGCTCTTAGTAATGGCAGGAGCCTCCTTATCATTTGTGCCTGAGCTGCAACATCACCTCCCCTCAGAGGTTTTCCCTGGCGACTCCAGCTGAAACAGCCCACACACCCCACCAGTCGCTCTAGCCTTTCCCCCTCCTGTATTTCTTCGTTGCATGTTTCACTATCTGTAATTATCTTTCGGCTTGTCTGTGTTAAACTCTCTGTCCTCTGTTAGAATGTAAGCTCTCTAAGAGCTCAGATCTTGTTAAGCTCATTCAAAAGTGGCACCTAAAATGGCATCTGGCACATAAAGGGCACTCAGTAGACAGAGCTAGGTAATATGTGTGTATGGTTTGATACTTCCAACAGCTATATCATATCCACATCTGGCTCTAGCAATTGCTTTGTCTCTTCAGACTGCTTTTACTTGCCTTTTGGCATGCCTTGTAATTTTTGGTTGAAAGCCAGGCATTTTGTGTAGGGTAGTAGACACTTAGGTAAATAAGCCCTTTGTGTGGAATTTATATTAATCTGGTCAGGAGTTGGGCTGCGTTGAGGTTTTTTGTTCCTACGGACATCAGAAACTTCAAATTCCTCTATGACTATTTTTTTGTCACTTCTCTTAGCTTTGGGGCTTCCCTTTATGCTGCTCCCCAGAGCGAGCCTGCCTCTTACAGCTCTCCCTGCTGTAATCCACTGTTATTATTCCTGGAGGCTTGTTAGCATGCTGGTGGGGGGAGGAAGGGAGAAGGAAAGTTCTCCAATATTCCAAGCCTCAGTCTGGAGAGTACACAGTGGGCCTGTGTCTTGAGGGTGTAGCCTTCACAAGTGTTTCCGCCCCGTCTCCAGGGATAGAGCTTCCCCAACCCCATTCCCCCAGCTGCAGCAGGTATCACTAGTGTTCTCAGTCTACCTTCTGCTTGAGGCCCTTCTTGCAGATTAAGACATTTTACTTTAGGCGAGATTGGGTGGCAGGGGTGTGGGCCGGGGCTGTACAGAGTTCCCTCCCCTAGGTGCAATGGTATTTCACCAGTGCCCTCAGATCATGTACTTTCCCTGCAGATTAAACCTTTTGCTCCTTAAGGAAGAAAGGTCCAAGTAGATTTCTCAGTGGTTCCTGAGCCAGCACCATGAGTTTTCTCTAAATTTTCTTCAATCCTCCCCATGAGAGACAAGCTGGTTCCTGGAGGAAAAAGCCTGCAAAGGGGTAGGACCCCTCCCTGCCTACTGCTGCCCCCAGGCGCTTCACACTCTCAAGCTAGCCCACACTCGGCCTCTAGCAATTTGTCAAATTTTCTAGCTTGGTCTTCCTACCTACTGCTATGTCATCTGGTGGCTTCTGCTCCTGTAAGCAAATGCTCAGGTCCTGTCCTGTGTCTCAGAAATCACCTCTCACTCTCTCACTTTCTCTCTCCAGATTTTGAAATGGCCATTTGCTCTGCGCACTCAGTTCTCTGTTAATTTCCAGTCTGTCCAGATTTTTTCTTGGAAGCATGGGAGGGACATCTTTGCAGCTCTCTATATGTCTGAGCTGAAACCAGAAGTCTACTTATTTATTTTTAAAGGATCAGAAGTATGACAAAATGGTAACATTTGATAAAACTAGGTGGTGGGTGGCTAGATGTTGGTTATATTCTCATGCTCTTCTATATTTTAATAGTTCAGTAACATTTGAAATTATAAAATCAAGGTGTAGGTGGCCATGGTAGAAAACAGTACTATAATATAAATAGACTGAAATATGTGTATAGCACTTGATTCTTGTTCAAAAATTTACAGAGATCACCTGAATTTTAAAAAAACAACCAGGATTTTTGGCAACATTTCACAAACTGTTCTGAAAAAATATAAATCACCCCAATACACCATTAAATTTCAGTATCAGAAAAGGGAAAGAAGAAACTGAAATAGAAAAATTAATGTCCTCAAAGAGAACAAATTTATTTAAAAATGCACATGTTTACAAATCAAAGTATATGAAAATATTACATGTTAATTGATTCACTATTCTTTAAATTGATATCTATTATTATTAATATTCATGGAAGTTGAAAGTTACTAATGCATATGTCTGCAGACCATAGGTCAGCCAGCAAGTGTCGGATCCCAGATTGCAATACATTATGCAACACCTAGTAACCAAATGTCTTAAACCTTTGGATTGCCACTCCTCCTCTAACCCACGTTCCTAATTTAATATAATTGGTAATCATCTGCGAATGAAAGCAGCAGCAACTTGGTAAGATCCACTTCATGGAAAGAACTTTCCCTTCTTACTTAAATAATTCACTATCAGGTAATAGCAAATAAATTATATGCTACTAAAAAAGTGAACCATTTAATAACTCCAAAACTTCAGATTAATCTTAAGGATTGTATATTAAATTCAATTAAACCAGATGAATATTTAACATGTCCCTTCTATGTCTGTAAGACCAATCTGGCCACTCTGGGAAGCCATGGGTCAACATGAATCACCTGCCAGTCCCTACCATCAGGACAGACATAGAGATGGATCACCAGGCTCAGTCCTGGAAGGGCAAATGCCTGCCACATTTGCTCACATCTTCGTTAGCAAGGAGAGTGACTTTTAATTATTTTTATGCTTTAATATTAACTTGTATGTTCTAATTAAAAGAGAAAAAAGATATAGTTTACAGCAAAGTGAATCTTCATTTGGCTTTGATTATAATGAATGAAGACAGGCCTAAGTTTGTCTGTAATGAGACTAAAATGGGCTCAATCTACCAATGATGGATCTGTGGCTTTAATTATCGTGTGTGGCTCTGTGAGATGCACCTCAAGTGGAACTGCAATCAGGGTGACCATTCAGACAGCTAGATGACACACTTCATCCTGCCCGAGAACCATCGCTTGTCAGCTGTGCTATGTTATCACAAGGGCTGTTTACAAATCAGCTACATCTCTGCATTGCAACCCGCCCAAAATTAGATTTCATATCCAGCTCAAGGGCTGGAGATTGTGTTTAGCTTAAAGTTGGCAGCACCCTAGACTTGATTGTCACCTTAAAATATCTGTTAATGGAACCCATTCAAATTCCAGTTTTAAAATAAAAGGATGGGTTAAATTGGATAAAAAAAATATCAGAGGCTAAAAAAGGAGTTAGGTATATAGATTTTGAACCACCACTGACAGCAGAAGCTCACACTATAATTGTATGGATTATATGCACCAAAGAGATCAGCTGTCATGTGACATTTTAAACTAAATAACAGAGCAGTCCCTGGAAAAATATCAATAAGCACAAAGAAGTGATTTCTCAAAATCTGAAACCACACGAACCTGATGTGCTCCAAATTCAAAAGTGTTTCATAGTTCATATCATGTGCCACTAGCACCTAATGTCAAAAATCACTCATTTAACACAGAATAGCTGAAACTATTTTCATAGGGCAGATGTATTTTTTATTTTTAATAGGCAGGTTGGCAATTATTCCAGTTTCAAGATTAGGGGAGAAAAAAATTGTGCACACACTCCTGATTTTGCAGCTGGGAGAAACAGTGAAAGACTGAATTGTGGAAGAAAAAAGGAAAAAAAAAGATTGAATGGTGAATGTAAGTCAGGCTGTTAAACTGCAATTACAGAGTGACAGCAACAAACCTGATTCCTTTCCTGTTTGTGCCCATGAAGATCCCAATATTACAGTGTGACTATAGGCTTAGCAGTTATAACTTGATAATGTTTATGGTTTTAAACAGCTGTAATGTATCTTCTGCCCATGATCTGTCAACCTATTGATTTTGGATGTTGTCTCTTTACTACAAATCATATCGGGTCAGCAAGCAAACCCCATCTCACTGAAGCCTTCAGCAGCTGGTGTCACTGCAGACGATGAAACACCGTCCAAATATGCCCAACCTTGCTAAGAATAGGTTCACATTTTAATGCTTCATCAATTCCAATTATATTTTAGTATAATCATGATTAAAATGTACATTTAATAAATATTTTAAATACAATTTTAATTTTAATTTATTTTTTCTTCCATGCTATGCAAAAACAGTCCCTCTTTGGCTTTAACCTGGCCCAGACTGTGCCAATTCTAGCTACCTGCACTAGCTCTCTCAGATCTTGACCATGGCCTTGATTTACAGCCAGGAAAAGTGCAACCCTGAGAGCTTCCACACGGCTGCCAGTGACACAGCTGATTTGCAGCATAGCCACGACTGGAACTGGAGCCAATTTCAGAGCCTTTATTGGCAACCAGTGAGTTGTAGGGCCCCTTTAGAATAAAAGTTCAGTGTCAGAGGACATAGTGGCCAGGGCCTCCCCATCCCTCCTAGGAACAGAGCATGGCCCTGAGGCTTTTAGAAGAGCAATGTTCACACAGTTCCTCCAGCTCTGGGTCTCCATCTGGGACCACCTGCTTCTAGAAAGCCAGGGCAGGATGTGGTTTGACTTGGACAACTTCTCGGCTTACAAACTCAGGCGAGCCCACTTTGTTTTTCACCCAGACTCCCGAACACATATCATCTCTTTGTTGGTCTTCGTGAGAAAAACCTGGTTGTCCCAGAGGAAGTATGACAGTAAATGAAACACTCATTCCTTCACGACAAGCAAAATTGGCAGCTAAGAGCAAAAACACGCTGACTTCATGCACCTTTTTGCAATAATTGTGTGTGTGTGTGTGTGTGTGTGCATGTGGCTTTTGTGTTAGTACACGTTGTGATGACATATTAAAGAGACATTCATAGCTTCACCTTTACTCTCCCTAAACTCCCCTCAAGAATTTCTTATCTTCCTTGGTGGCACAAAGATGATGAAATTTACTCTTTATCTGGGGGTGGCAGGGTAGGGGGAATATGCTATTTCAAATCCCCTTGTGAGTTAAGAAACTAAAGTAAAACAAAATGTCTTCTGGGCAGCCCTAGAGGTATACCGCCCACAGTTCCCTCCAAGAAAGAACTTATACCTTTGGGATGTGCCTCAGCTTCTCCCTGCTCTTCCCAAGGAGCCCCCAGCTGGTCACTGCCCTGGGGTTGGGAGGCAGTGCTAGGACCTGGCCACTTCTGCCTATTTCCTTTTTTCCAGCTTTATTGAGGTATGACTGACACATAATTATATTTATATAAAGTGTACAACATGATGACTTGATATATGTATACACTGAAATGATTACTATAATCAAGCTAATTAAACATACTCATCACTTCACACAGTTACTTTTTTGTGATAAGAACACTGAAGATTCGCTCTCTTGGCAAATTTCAAGTATACGATGCATTATTATTCACTCTAGTCATCGTGCCGTACAGTAGGTCTCCAGAACTTATCCATCTTGTAACTGCAAGTTTGTGCCCTTTGGCCAACATCTCCCCTTTTCTTCTATGGAACAATCTTTGCTCAGGAGCTCTTTGTTAGGCAGCTGGGACAGAGCCACATCACCACCCCAAGGCTCTCCCTGTCCGGCCCTTCCATCTTGCATGGTGTTATCCCCCACCCCCATAACCTCCTATACTCCTAACTCCATCTCAGCGTCTGCATCCCGGAGAGCCCAACAGATGAACGTCATCTAAGTATTGTTCCAGGGTTTCAGATTAGCTTCATATTTATATTAGTAACTAATATTTGTTGACTGATTAATATGTGCCAAACACTACTCTAAATTGCTCTACATGTTCTACATCATGGGGTGACAGGTAAGGAAAGCAGCCATCCCAGCATCAGGCACGAGTTGCAGAGCCAGAGGTGGTTCTGCGGTGGGCCTGGGTCCAGATCCCTGCTGATGGCTGAGCAGCTGTGCAAATTCCTATCTCTAGCCTGGACCTGGCCCCTGCACTCCAGACCCACACCCCTAACAGGCTTCCTGGTTCTGAGCACAAAAACCTTAGAATCATACTCCCCTCCTCCCTCTCTTGCCACATACCCAGTCTTATCAGCAAATCCTGTTGGCTCTACTTTCAGAAATATCCAGAATCTGACCATTTCCTACCGCTCCCACTGCCACCCCCAGTCTCCCCTGGATTCCTGCAAAGGGCCTCTGAACTGCTCTCCCCGCTCCCACTCTTGCCCCTTGCAGTCTGTTCTCAACACGGCAGCCAGAGGGAACCTGTTAAAACATCTCTGGTCACATTCCTCCTCTGCGAGAGCTCCTCCAATTACTCCCTATCTCACTCAGTGTCACAAGACCTCACAGGGGCCCTCCCTGATCTGGAGCCCTGTAACCTCAAACCCCTTCTGCTGGTGCTCTTCCCTGGTCCTCTCTCCTCGGGTGGCACACCAGTCTCTTTGTTGTTCCTCTAACACGCCAGGGACTTTGGATGTGTTGTTCCCTCTGCCAGAAAGGCTCTTTCCTCCAGATCTCTACAAAGCTCTCTTCCTCACTTCCTCAAGTCTAAACTTAAATTCCCTCTTTAGAGAGGCCCCTCCCCCACAACTCCCCTCCTCCACGCTTCTTTTCTCCTCCCAACTCTACCTCTATCATTGGCCCTACCAGTCTCCAGGCCAACCATAGAGGAGCCAAGTGGTAATGCTTCCTTGGACCTGCTCAGGGCAGGGAGCAGGGGCTTCCCTGAATCCCAGCCTCCGACCCTTGGTGGCACAAAGATGATGAAATTTACTCTTTATCTGGGGGTGGCAGGGTAGGGGGAATATGCTATTTCAAATCCCCTTGTGAGTTAAGAAACTAAAGTAAAACAAAATGTCTTCTGGGCAGCCCTAGAGGTATACCGCCCACAGGTCCCTCTAAGAAAGAACTTATACCTTTGGGATGTGCCTCAGCTTCTCCCTGCAACACAATGACAGAATCTGACCATCTTGACAGATGACTGCAACACCCATGACCCACGACAGGCTGGAGAACTATAGTATACGGGAAGTGCTATGATTTTTTTCTTTTTGATTTAATGGAAAACAACAGGGACAAGCATTAGGAATCCTAAAAAATACTAATGCTGGGACTCACAACCAGAGATACGGATGGGTCTGGAATGCAGCCTAGGCTTCAGGGTTTTTTAAAGATCCCTGGATGATACTCATGTGTAGCCAAGCTTAAGGTCCACTGGAGATCTTTTTTTAAAATTTTTATTTTGAAATAATTACATACTCACAGGAACTTACAAAAATAGTGCATAGAGTCCCAAGAACCCTTCACCAAGCCTTCCTCGGTGATGATATATGAATATCGTACAAAATTAAAACAAAGAAATTGACATTGGTACAATACTGTTGACTACACTACAGGCCTTATTCAGTTTTCACCAGTCTTTCTATGCACTGGGGCGTGTGTACGTGTAACTCTACGCAATTTGGTCCAGTGCATAGATTTCTGCAACCATCAATCAACACAATCAAGATACAGAACTGTTCCATCTCCACAAAGGAAATCCCTCATGCTACCCCTTTAGAGTCGTACCAAACACTGTACCTTGGCAATCAATAATCTGTTCTCTAAGTCTATAGTTTTATCATTTTCAGAATGTAATATAAATGAAATCATGCAGTATGTAACATTTGAGATTGGCTTTAATCACAAAGAACAATGCCCCTGAGATTCATCTAAGTTGTTGCATGTGTCAACAGTTCATTCTATTTCATTGCTGAGTAGTCCATGGTATGGATGGACCAGAGTTTGTTTGACCATTTACCCATCAAAAGACATTCAGGAAGTGTCCAATTTGCAGCTATTACAAATAAAGTTGCTATGAACATTTGCGTGTACGGGTTTTCAGGTGAACGTAAGTTTTCAGTTTTCTGAGATGTGTCAAAGAATGCAACTGTCGGATTATATGGGAAGTACATAGTTTTTATAAGAAACCGCCATACTATTTTTCAGAGTGACTGAACCATTTTACATTCCTGCCAGCAATGTATGAGAGAACCAGTTTCTCCCCACCCTTGCCAGCATTTGGTGTTATCACTATTTTTTATTTTAGCCATGATAATACCCATTCTAACAGATACATAATAATATCTCATTGTGGTTTTAATTTATATTTAAATATCTCTAATGGTTAATGATGTTAAACATGTTTTCATGTGCTTATTTTACATCTTTATATCCTCTTCGGTGAAATGTCTGTTCATGTATTTTACCCATTTTTATTGGATTTTTTAATATCTTACTGTTGCATTTTGAGAGTTCTTTATACATTCTAGATACGAGTCCTTTGGTTGGACATGTGGATTTGTAAATATTTCCTCCCAGTCTGTAACCTGTCTTTTCATCCTCTTCGCAGGGGTTTTCACAAAGCAAAAGCTTTTAATTTCAATGATGTCTACTGGATCAATTTTTTCTTTAATAGATTGTGCTTTTGATGTGATATCTAAGAACTCTTCACCTGGGCCTAAGTCCAGGAATTTTTCTCTTGTGTTTAATTCTAAAACTTCTATAGTTTTATATTTTGCATTTAAATTCATGATCTATTTTGAATTAATTTGTTAAAAGGTGTAAGATTAAGTCCAGGTTCATTTGTTTGTCTACGGATATTCAATTACTCCAGCACCATTTGTTGAAAAGGCTATCCTTCCTCCATCGAATTGCTTTTGCCCTTTTGTCAAAAAATCAGTTGGGCATATTTGTATAGGTCTATTTCTGGATCCTCTAATCTGTTCCACTGACCTATGTGTCTATTCCTGCATCAATACTACACTGGCTTGATGACCATAGCTATTAAAATAAGTCCTAAAATCAGGTACATTCCTTCTACTTTGCCTTTCTTTTTCAAAATTGCTTTAACTATTCTAGTTCCTCTGATTTTCTTTATAAATATTAAAATAAGCTAGTCTATATCTACAAAAAATATTACTGGGATTCTGACAGGAATTGCATTAAACCTACAGATTAATTTTGGGAGACTCAGCATCTTTACTATGTCGACTCTTCCAATCCATAAACATGTTATACCTCTCCATTTATTTAGATCTTCTTTTAATATTTTCATCAATGTTTTACAGTTTTCAGCATACACATGCTATACATGTTTTGTTAGATTCATACTTAAGTATAGTCATGTGTGTATAACACCATTTTGGACAATAACAGACCACATATACAACAGTGGTCCCATAAAATTATAATGTTGTATTTTTACTGTACCTTTTCTATGTTTAGCTATGTCTAGATACACAAATACTTACCATTGTGTTATAATTGCCTGCAGTATTCAGTACAGGAACATGCCATACAGGTTTATAGCCTAGGAGCAATAGGCTATATCATATAGCCTAGGTATATAGTAGGCTATATACCATGTAGGTTTCTTGTAAGTACACTCTATAATGTTCACACAACAAATCACCAAACAATGCATTTCTCAGATTGTATCCATGTTGTTAAGTGATACATGACTATATTTCAATATTTTAAGGAGAGACTGTAAATGGTACTGTGTTTTTAATTTCAGTTTCCATATGTTCATTGCTAGTATATAGAAATATTAATTTTTGTGTGTTGATATTGTATCCTGCAACATTGCTGAACTCACTTATTAGTTCTAGGAGTTATTTTGTAAATTTTGGGGGTGTTCTACATAGAGAATTATGTCATCTGCAAATAGGTACAGTTTTATTCTTCTTTTCTAATTCATATGCGTTTTCTTTTTCTCAACTAATTGTGCTAGCTAGGACTTCCAGTATTATATTTAGTAAGACTGGTGAGAACATACATTCTTGCCTCTTCCCATTCTTAGGGGAAAAGCATACAGTCTTTCACCATTTAGTATGGTGTTAACTGTAGGATTTTTCTAGATGCTCTTTATTAAGTTGGGGGAGTTCCCCTCTATTCCCAGTTTGCTCACAGTTCTGATCATGAATGGGTATTGAATTTTGTCAAATTTTTTTGTATCTATTGATCTGATTATGTGGTTTGATTTTTTTTTCTCCCATAGCTTGTTATGGTGGATTACACTGATTGATTTTCAAATACTGAAGTGGCTTTGCATACCTGGAATATACCCCACTTAGACATGGTATATAATTTTTTTTATAAGTCGTTGGATTGTTTTGCTAATACTTTGCTGAGGATTTTTGTATCTGTGCCTGTAATTTTCTTTTTTGTTCTGTCTATCTGGTTTTGGTATCAAGGTAACACTAGCCTCATAAAATGAATTAGGATATATTCCCTCCTCCTCTATTTTCTGGAAAAGATTATGCAGAATTGGTGCTAATTCTTCTTTAAATGTTTTGTGGAAATCACCAATGAAAACCTCTGGGCATGGAGACTTCTGTTTTGGAAGATTTTAATTATGAATTCAATTTCTTTAATAGTTATAGTACTATTGAGATTATTTCATCTTAGGTAAGTTTTGGTAGTTTAGGCTTTCAAGGAATTGGTCCATTTTATCTAAGCTGTTGAATGTATATGCAAAGATGTTTGTAGTATTCTCTTATTGACCTTTTAATAGCTACAGGATCTGTAGCGACATCACCTGTTTTGTTCCTAATATGGTAACATGTATCTTCTTTTTATCTTTGCCAGTCTTCTTAGAGATTTATCCATTTTATTGATCTTTTTAAAGAACCAGCTTTTTATTTGATTTTCTCTGTTGTTTTTCTGTTTTCAACTTCGGTGATTACTGCTCTTTATTATTTCCTTCTTCTGCTTGCTTTGGGTTTATTTTGACTTTCTTTTTCTAATTTCTTGAGGTGGGAGTTTAGATTATTAATTTGAGAACTTTCCTTCATTCTAATGTAAACATTTAGTGTTATAAATTTCCCTTCCAGCACTGCTTTAGCTGTGCCCCACAAATTTTAATATGTCGTATGTTCATTTTCATTCAGTTTTATGTTTTTTTAAAATTTATTTTGAGAATTCCTCTTTGACTGATGGATTATTTAGAAGTGTGTTATTTGATTTCCAAGTGTTTGGACATTTTCCTGTTATCTTTCTGTTATTGATGTCTAGTTTAATTACATTATGGGTTCTTTGAAGAACATATTTTATATGATTTCCATTCCTTTAAATATACTGAGGTTAGTTTTATGACCCAGGATATGGTCTAATTGGGTTAGCATTTCATGGATACTTGAAAATAATGTGTTTTATGCTGTTTCTGGTAGAATGTTCTATAAAGATCAATTAGAACCTCTTAGTTGATGATATTGTTCAGTCCTTCTATATCTTTGCTGATTTTCTGTTCAAGATCTGTCAAGTTCTGAGAGAGGGATGCTAAAGTTCCAAATATAATTGTGTGGAATAATCTATTTTCCAATTCTATCAGTTTTTGCTTCATATATTTTGCAGCTCTGTTATTTGGTGCATATATATTTTAAATTGCTATGTCTTCTTGGCAGAATGATACTTTATCATTGTGTGATCTCCTTCTTTGTCCCTGGTAATTTTTTTTGGTCTTTGGTCTACCTTATCTGATATTATATAGAGCCACTCTTGCTTTTTTAAAATTAATATTTGTATGGCATATCTTTTTCCAACTCTCACTTTCAATGTATCTATATCAATATATTTTAAGTGAGTTTTTTATAGATAGCATATACTTGAGTCATGTTTCTTATCTATGATATATTATCCCTGTTTTTTAATTGATATATTTAGAATATTCACTTTTAAAATTAATTATTGACATGTTAGGGCTTAAGCCTGAGATTGTATTATTTATTTTCTGTTTGTTCACTTTGTTTTTCATTCTTCTCTTTCCTTTTTCTTGTCTTCCTGTGGGTTACTTGCACATTTTCAAGAATTTCATTTTGGCCGGGCGCGGTGGCTCACACCTGTAATCCTAGCACTCTGGGAGGCCAAGGCGGGCGGATTGTTTGAGCTCAGGGGTTCGAAACCAGGCTGAGCAAGAGCGAGACCCCGTCTCTACTAAAAATAGAAAGAAATTAATCAGACAACTAAAAATATATAGAAAAAATTAGCCGGGCATGGTGGCGCATGCCTGTAATCCCAGCTACTTGGGAGGCTGAGGCAGAAGGATCACTTGAGCCCAGGAGTTTGAGGTTGTTGTGAGCTAGGCTGACGCCATGGCACTCACTCTAGCCTGGGCAAAAGAGTGAGACTCTGTCTCAAAAAAAAAAAAAAAAAAAAAAAGAATTTCATTTTGTTTTGTCTATAGTCATTTTTAGTATATCTCTTTGTATAGTTATATTTTAGTGGTTTTACAATATACATATGTAACTTATCACAGACTACTGGTATCAACATTTTCCTATTTCAATAATGTTTAGAAACCTCACTTCCACCTAGGTTCCTTTCTATCCTCCCTATTTCTTACATATAATTGTCTTATATATTACCTCTACATATGTTGAACACCACACCAGATACATAATTTTTGCTTCAACTATCAAACATGTTTTTAAAAATTAATGATGCATACCCTACATATAGCCTATTATACATACTCCCTATTTTTATTCATTCACTGTTTTTTCCTTTATGAAGTTCCAAGTCTCCTCTGTTATCATTTCCTTTATGTTTAGAGAATTTCTTTAGGCATTATTTAAGGATAGCTCTGCTATTGATAAATTCTCTTCATTTTCCTTCATCTGAGAATGTTTTTATTTTCTCTTCATTCCTGAAGGATATTTCCACCAGATGTAGAATTCAGAGTTAATCATTCTTCTCTTTCAGCCCTTGAAAATGCTGTGCACTTCCTTCTGGACTCCATGATTTCATATGAGAAATCCACTGTCATTCAAATTATTCTTCCCTATAGACAATGTCATTTGTCTCTTGCTGCTTTGTCTTTGCCTTTAGTTTTTAGAAGTTTGATTATGGTATATTTTGGCATAGATTTCTTTGGATTTATCTTTTTTGGGTTTTGCTCAGATTTTTACTTCTGAAGGTTTATGCCTTTTGCCAAATTTGGGGAAATTTCAGTCATTATTTATTTAAATATTGTCATTTTTAAAATTTTTTAATTAGAGATGGGGGTCTTGCTATGTTGCTCAGGCTGGTCTCAAACTCCTGGGCTCAAGCAATCTTCCCAGCTCGGTCTCCCAAAGTACTGGGATTACAGGCATGAGCTACCATGCCTGGCCTAAATATTGTTTATTCTCATAATCTTTTCTTCTTCTAGAATTACACTGACACAAATGTCAGATCCTATGTTGTTGTCCCATACGTCTCTGATGCTCTGCTCATTTTTTTTCTGGACTATTTTCTGTTGTTCAGATTGGGTAAATTTCATTGATCCATTTTCAATTCACTGATTCTTTCCTCTATCATTTCTAATCTATTATTGAGCTCATCCAGTAAGCTTTTTAATTTGGTTACTTTCCTTTTTAGATTTCTATTTTTTCATTATCTTCAATTTATTTGCTGAGATTTTCTAATTTTTCATTTGTTTCAAGAATGTCTGAAATTGCTTGTTAAAGCATTTTTATGATGGTTGTTTTAAAATCTTTGTCAGGTAATCCCAATATGAGTCTTCTCAGTGCTGGTAATAAGGTTTGGGTATTTGTTTCTTCCAAATCTCATGTTGAAATTTGATCCTCAGTGTTGGAGGTGGGACCTAGTGGGAGGTGTTTGGGTCATGGGGGCAGATTTCTCATGAATGGCTTGGAGTCCTCACCTCAATAATGGGTGAGTTCTCGCTCTATTAGTTCACACAAGAGCTGGTTGTTTAAAGGAGCCTGGCACCACCTTCTCTTTTTCTTTGTTCCCTCTATCACCATGTGACATGCCTGTTCTCCCTTCACCTTCCACTTTGATTGGAAGCTCCCTGAAGCCCTCATCAGAAGCAGATGCTAGCCTCATACTTCTTGTACAGTCTGCAAAACTGTGAGCCAAATAAACCTTTTTTCTTCGTAAATTACCCAGCCTCAGGTATTCCTGTATAGCAGCACAAAATGGACTAACACAGTTGGTATCTGTTGGACTTTTCTCATTCCAGTTGTGATTTTCCAGGTTCTTAGCATAACCAGTGATTTTTTATTGTATCCTGGGCATTTGGGCTATTATGTTATAAGACTCTGAGTCCTATTTAAATTTTATCAGGCATTAGGTTAAGCATGCAGGTCCTGGGCTATTTTTGTGGGCTGCAGTTTTAATGACAGTTTAGTTTCCAGAGGCTTTACACTGCTATTCTGGTCTGCTTCATTTATATCACTTAGAGGTCACTCTGAAAACCTGGGTGATGCTCCACATTAAAGTTTGTTTGTTTGTTTTTTAGAAGCAGGGTCTTGCTCTGTCACCCAGGCTGGAGTAGCACTATCATAGCTCACTGCAACCTTGAATGCCTGGGCTCAAGCAATCTTCCCTCCTCAGCCTCCCAAGTAGCTGGGACTACAGGCACGCACCACCATGCCCAGATAATTTTTTTTGAGATGGGGTCTTGCTATGTTGCCCATGCTGATCTCGAACTCCTGGCCTCAAGTGATCCTCCCACCTCAGCCTCCCAAAGTGCTGGGATTACAGGCATGAGCCACTGCACCCTACCCCATGCTAAAGTGTTTATTGCTAAACTTTTTGGTATGTTAATTCTAGTCAGGTTCATGTGTAGGTAGATCAGGAGTTTGCCCAGGACTTCCTATGCAGGAAGGGAGAGTCCCTTCAATGAATCCCTTTCTCCAGCTCTCTCCTCTCCAAGATCTTCCCCATTTTCTAGTAGGTAGGATGAGGAGGAACTTCCTACCACTGCTGAGTGGGGGCAGGGAGGGTAAACTCCCCAATGACAACATGCCAGCAAATGAGGGGAGAGCTACCATGGGTTGCCTGGTACCACTGAGTAGGGCACAGAAGTCCAGATTCCCCACTCAGTCTCTAGTGACAACCTGCCAGCAGGGAAGGAGAATACCACCCCAGGCCATATACTTAATGGCTTAAAACAGTACCCATTTATTATCTCACAGTTCTATAGGTCAAAAGTCCTGGCAGTCTCAACTGGGTTCTTTGCTCACTCAGGGTCTCACAAGGCCAATATCAATATGTTAATAGGCTGGAGTTTTATTTGCAGGGTTGGGAGAATTTTCCACTTAGAAGCTCACTCAGGTTGTTGGCAGAATCCAGTACCTTGTGGCTGTAGGTCTGAGGTCTCCATTTCTTTCCTGGCTGTCAGCCAAGGTCTACTCTCTGTCCTATAGGCTGCCTATATTCCTTCTCACATGATCCGTCCATTTTCAAAGCAGCAAGTCCCTCTCAAGCTCTGAGACTCTCTGACTTCCTCTCCTGCCACTAGACCTAGAAAGTTCTCTGCTCTTAAGGGCTTATGTAATTTATTAGGCCCACCTGGATCACCTCCCTTTTTTAAGGTCAGCTGTGCCATATAACATAACACAATCACTGGAGTGATAATTCATCACATTCACAGGTTGTGGGGACTTGGGAGTGGAATCTTAAGGACTATTCCTAGAAATTCTGCCCACCTCACTACCACCAGGTAGAGGGTAGGGTGCAGTAAATGATTTAGTCTAGAGGTTCTGCAATTAGAATGTATTAATTCTAATGAACTCGAATTGAGCATTGTTTACATGTTACTATGTTTTTTGTGTATTTGCAATAAACATTTTTTTTACAATTTCCAACATGATGTTTCCTTATATATTCATTTACATAGCTACTTTATTCATAAAGCTACTTTAGAAATAACATTATAATATTTTCAAATCTAGGTCAAGGCTTCCAATTCACATGCTCTTGAGAAAAGACATTAGATTTAAAAAGATGCTGCTGCCCTATCAGTACCATTGTACAAAATGAACGCCCAAGCTTTCTCAAGCAGCAGAATTGGCTGAACTTTTAAAAACACTCTAAGGCTTCTATCCCAACTCCAGGCCCCACCCCAAAATTCTGACAATGCAGTGCACCTGCATAGGGTCAGGTTGGAGACCCACTGGTATGGAGTCCTCTGTGGGAGCCCCATACTTTACAAGTTTAAATATCCAGTAATGATCACAGCAATATCCTAAATGGTTTAGATTTTGATCTGCTAGAAAGCTGGGGGTTAAGACACATGATCTCAAAGTCCCTTTCTAAGCTAAGATTTGATAATCTTGTCATTAAGAAAGTAAGATTCCATTATACATAATCACCACGATCAACTCAGTCAAGGGACTGAAACTCACTGAGGTCACAGCTCTCCCTGAGTCACAAGACACTCCCCACTCCCCTTCTGTACGTAACAGTTACAAAGCCTGAGGAATCTGCCAAATGATGTGGCTCTTACTTGGTAACACATTTGTACCGAATTACTGTAGACCCTACTTGGAATTGTATTTCTCACAACAGTGTCTAACAGGTTCCAGTTGTTAGTTTTAGGATTTTTTTTTCAAAGAAAACTGTACGTTTAAAGTTTAAAGAATAATTTGAGCTGGAATTGGTTGCTTTCAAGAGCCCCAGGAATGGGGAACAACTGGATAGTCACGCATTTGGATTATTTACCACTGATGGAAAAGACAAGTCAAGTTCCTTCTGAAAAGCATATCCCGAACACTGCAAAATGGTAAGTTTGCTTACAAATCAATACAAATGAAATATTTTTCCTAATCACCTTACTTTCAGAATTTGTAGGAAAAACAGCCATAAATCCAGGCAAAGGTTGCCCTTTCGAGTTGAAATAGCCGACTTTTGAAGAGAATACTTTACAAATCAATAAAGAAGTTAAATACCATGATTGTGCCGGACTGGACACGTGGGGAAGGCACAACGCAACAGGTAATAATGGTGCGGAGCTTAAACCCATCAGGACGGTTCAGACACCTAGATAATGCTGCCTGCCTGAGCTCAGGTTCTGCAGCCAGTCTGCCTGGATTCCAAGCCTGTCTTTGCTCCTCACCAGCTTGTGTGTCTGTGGCTAAGTCTGTTAACCTTATTAACCTTAACATGCCTCAGTTACCTCTTCTGAAAAATGGACATGATAAAAACAGCGCCTGTGCCCTAGGATGGTGTAAGGATTTAATAAGATAAAATAAAACATGTGAAGGGCTTAGCCTCCTTCCTGCTTGGCATGTAGTAAGTGCTCAATAAATTTTGGTCATTGTACACAGACAGACACAGGCAGATTATGCACAAAATGCCAGGCAGCCAGTAAGCCTTGAACAGAACATAGCCATTATTATTCCATAAAATAACATAGCAATCACGGACAAAAAGGTAATTATAGGTTCATTTAGCATGTTGTAACAGTTGCCTGATGAATCCAGTCAGAATCTTCTTGAGTGGCATTTTAATTAGGAACATCTTTGTAGAATATCTTTGTAGAACAATGTCTAAAGCACAGAATTCCCCAAGGCAGGTCATAGGAGCTAAAACTATCATCCTATAGAAGAAGTTATATTTATGACAATATTCCACTCAATTGTCTCATTTGTGCTTATATCCTCTGGTGTCTAGCACATAGTAGACACCCAGTAAGTGTTTAAGTATACTCAAGTTTAAGTATACTCAGTGAGTATAGCAGACCCCCACACACCAAGCACATCATGACTAAATGTCGTGAGCAAGAAAAGGCTCTGTATTTATGAAACATACCTTTTCAAGAGAGATGAGTATCTTAAAAACGATCGTCCATATAATTCACAAAATTAATAGCCCTTGGGTTAAAAGTTTGGATAAAAGAGATATGATAAAAAAGATTCATGTCAGGGTCTTTGAATACAGAATAGAAACCGGGAAATCTCTACTATATGCCACTTGTTGAAATAGATTTGTCATCCTTTCATAAATCAAGTACACCAAAGAACTATGAACTTCATCTCAGAGTGGTGCAAATACGCAAAATGCTGGCCTTTTGCTTCATGGATCAAAAACACACAACTGCATTAACCAATCACTTCACACAAATACCAAAAAAGGCTCTGAATGTGTCAAAGAGAGATCTAAAACACCTAGCAAATGAAAGCTGAGGCCACAGGAAAGCGGGCAGCAAATGGTTACACTCAGCATAGGTACGACATGCAAGCTACAAGTAAACACACTTCAACCTTCAACAACCCACAGGCAGGGTGTAAAATGAACTGTTACCCAACACACACAAAAACAGGCAGAGAAAACAGCTCTCTTCCTTACAGACAGAGTCAGATAAATTTAAAGATCTACAAGCATATTCTTTTAACCCCTACTATAGCTTCCTGCTTTCTACACATCTATTTGTGAGCTACAAAATGTCGAGGGCCTGTGTCCTGTTGCACTTTTATCAAACGTTCCCTATGAGAGCAGACCGACGTGTGCACATCAGCCCCGGCTAGAGTTCCAAGGCTTTTTCTTTTTTAAATTCATTTGGCGGGCCATGTAAAAATGTATATCTGTGGATCCATGTCAGGAGAACCCAGAAAAAGCCTGCTTATACATCCTTTGCTTGACTAAAGAACACTGTTGTCTGGATCTGGGGTAGGGTTTTAAAAAGAAGATACTGGTCATTAAATCCAACATGGGACAATGGAACCCCTATGAAAGAGTCCACATCCGCCTGTAATAGGTGGCTGTCCTTCTGTCTTATGTGGTAGTTTGAGGTCCCACAAAAGCAGTCATATTTTTGTAAATGACTTTGAGGATTCATCCTGGTATTCTTATTATTGTATCCCACATTGTGGTCTGTCATGGTCTGTTCAGAAAAAATATCCAAAACTTAGAAATTAGGCAAAAAAGATAATCATGTGACCTTTTAATGTCATGCTAATGCATTTTCTAATAAGCCCCCCCGAAGGGTCATCTGACTCTCTGAAAATGTAACTTGATTTAACTAACACTTTATTAGGACATTTTGCAACCCTATAGACGTCAGCATGTAGAAAAATGGTACAGCACGTTGTGTTTTTTTTTTTCCTAGTAGAGATGAGAACCCCAAAGGCGAAGATTTTGTTGTCCTCTAAGACATGAACCAGTTTTGAATCTAACTTAGCAACCTTATGTGAACATTCCTTTTTCCACCGAGGTTTTTTTGTTGTTGTTATCAGTTCCTCATATCCTCACTGACCTGGCTTTGTTATTCTGCTAGTTCCCTCATTAAATGAGTTCAAAACTTTGACACATGCTCTCTATTTACGTTTTTAACAATGTAAGAATTAACCTTTGATAGTTCTCGGCCCAATAATCAAGTCACCCCTGGGAGATTGAGGTCTGTGCGCAAGGAGGTCTCCGGTCATACTCAGAGGGTGGCTACACTAAGACAAGATTCAGGCTGATTAGCTACACTGGCTACCGTGGAACAAGTGAAGCTAGAGGTACAGGGGGGACATCTTCCCACACACACACACACACACACACACACACAGAGGCCAAAGCTTTACACAGAGAAAAGCCTACATGTTGAAAGTGTGTGAGGGCAGCAAGTCCACTCCTACATGTGTGCATCTACAAGAGCCATTAGTGCTCATGTCCACAAGACCCACGAGAATATTCAGAGCCTTTATTCATAAAATCCCCAAACTGGAAACAACCCAAATGCCCATCAACAAGGGAGTGGGTAAACAAATTATGGTATATTCATTATAATGGGATACTATACGGCAAGAACAAAGTACTGATATATGCAAAAACATTTTGTTGCATATAAGAAGCCATATATAAAGGAGCACATATTGTATGACTCCATTATATGAAATTCAAGTACAGGCAAAACTTATTTATGATTATTGATTACCTAGGGGGAGGGGAATGACAGGGAAAGGCTGTAGTGGGACTTTCTGGAGGCATAGAAACAGTACTGATCTGGATGGTGGTTATAAAGGTACATACTTACATAGAAACAAAAATCGTCAAGCCACAAATGTATGACTGGTGTATTTTACTCTACATAAATTTCACCTTAAAATGAACATTTTTTTAAAAAAAAGAAAAGAGATAAAGAAAAATGTATTCCAAAACAAGCAGGTAGGGAGAGAGGTAGGGAAAAGAAAGGGAAGGGGGTTTTAAAAGATTCTTCTTCCACATTTACATCAAATAAATTAAATAAGAACAAACTAAATAAAAGAGGGACAAACCCCAAAGGCCATGAGGCCTAGCTGGGTACATTTATGTGTGACAACAAATCTCAGCCCGAGAGCTGGTGAAGCATAGGTGTCTTCTTAAGGATGGGATGGCCTGATGCTCGGAATACCAGGGGATGGCTAGCATTTTTCTCTTGAGAGACTGGGACAGTCCAGAGTTGAAGGTAGATCCTGAATCCTAACACTTTGGGGGAACATGCTCAAATGGGACACTGGGTAAGAATCTGATAAATGAATCAAGAAAATGCTTAAGGTAGGTGCTCTGACAATGGTAACATTGACGTAAAGGCATGCACATAAACAATGGGATTCCACAAGATTACCCATTTCAATCTGGGGACAAATGATTTTTTTTTTGACAAACAATTTTTAAGCTAAATAGAACATACATAAAGCCACATTCAAAACTGCACACCTATGCCAAAATGATTATCATTACTTAAAGATGCATTTTCAGCTTTTAGAATTCTCTACGAGTCCTGATTATTGTTAAACTCCACTGCATCCACCTACTGAATTTTCAATAATAGGCCTAAAACATTTCCAGTGGGTGAAGACTTGAAAATAGACTCAGCCATCTGAAAGAATTGAGTTTCTTTTTCTGCCAAATGTGACAGCCACAAGTAGTGCAGCCCCGCCGCTCCTGCCACATCCTTTCTGCCCCAGGTGGAACAAGCACCTCCCAAGAGCTCGACTTCCCCTCACTGAGAGGGCTCAAGCCAGCTGACAGCTGCGCAGGCAAGAACAAGGTGACCCAGACCCAGAGGAGAGGGCCCACTCCTCCCCCCAGGGCCAGCACAGCCCACTCACTGGGAGGCTGGCCACCGTGCTAAACAGTTTCCAGCACACTCTCATTTAATCCTCCAAGTGGCCTGATGAGGTAGTCGGGTTCTCAAAAGGAAACAGATGGCACACACTCGAACTAGGGTAATCTGAGGTGCGATTGATAAAAAGGCTCTTACAGTGGGTGAGATGTAGACGTAGCCCAGGGCTAGAAACAAGGGAGCCCTAGACCTGCAGGCACAAGGGGAGAGGGGTGCGGAGGAAGGTGGACTTGATTGGAGCAAACACTTGTCCAGCGAGGGACACAGCCGGCCCAAAACCCCCTGGGCAGGGAGCCAGCGGGACCACCCCGGGTCTCACTGGCCTCCCCAGCTCCCTGCCCTCTCCCACCAGGGCTCCTGTGGAGCCAGAGCCCACTGCCATGGCCCACACTGGCCTAGCCCAAAGCAGAGCAGGCAGCGGCGCAATGGGGAGACTTCCTGGTGGTCAGGACACCACCTCCATTTCACAGGGAGGAGTGCTCTCTGGGTGCGGCAGAGGGTCGGGTTCTAGAGCCCATGTTGGCAATTCCTACGCTGCGTTTCCTGGTCCTAGTTCCCTCCGGCCCTCCACAGTCGCTGACAGCACACGAGCCGTTCGCCCTGAGCAAATTCTGCAGACTTTTTAACTGCCTTCCAACTTAGGCCTCTAACTCTGTGAATTCGTGGTTTAAAATGAGGGGGCAAAAGCCAACAGGACACATTGAAGGCATTCAAAATAGGGCCTACCTTCAAAACTGGAGCTGATGCTGCACTCCCTTCTCCTTCCCAGGCTCCTCCTCTCTCTTTCCCGTGATCCTCCTCTCTTTCCCGTGGTCCTCCTCTCTCTTTCCCACGGTCCTCCTCTCTTTCCCACGGCCCTCTTCCCTCATTCCTGCCTCCATCTTCACTCCAACCATTGCCCCTTTTATCTGGAAAAACCCTCCTTCCACACTAGAATTTGGCTCAATTTAAAGGACAATCCTCTCCCAAAATTGGGAGTTTCATTTCCGAAAGGCCAAAGAATAACTTCCATTTACACCTCAACAGAGTCAATCCGCGGGTGGCCCTTATGGAAAGCTTTCCAACTGTTAAAATGGGAGAGAGCTGCTGAATTGAAGTGTAGTCCAGGAAATGAAAAAGTCTATACTCCTACAACTACAGAGAGCAATGTCTGTCATCATGTTACCAACAAAATTCCCCCCAGCTTTCTGCACACTGAAAAGAAAAGAAAAAAGAAATGTTGGCGGAGTCACCCTGAGACAAAATCCTGAAGAAAGATTTAACTAGGTTCCTGTTCATTTCAGACATGGAAGGGGCAGAGGTAGAGGGCCTGGAGGTTGGAAGTCCAGAGCACATCGCACATTTTTTCATCAACAACCCTTTATCGTAAAACCCTCCCACCCAACACTTGGGGCTCCTTTGCAGGGACCACCTGCTTCTCTGGGCCCAAGGTTCCCTATACCTGCCTCTCCGCAGCCTAGGCACACTCTTCTGAAGTAGGATCTGGTACCACAGAGACGGGGTTTCTGTATGCAGCTCTTCCTACCAAAAACAATCCATTCTTCTCCAGGGTGGGATAGGAAGTTTATGGTACAAGGACTTTTAGACCCAGTTAGTATTTCCCATGAAGAACAGCCTCCAGGTGACCCTTTTTTTTACCCAACAATTCAAACCATTATTTACAACTGTGCAGTATATAATTTATTAAAATGAATGAGATACTTTTTTGTAATTAACCCCTAGATCACTTCTGCAAAAAGCATAATTTTCAAAACCTTACCAAGGGAATAGGTTTTGTTCAACGCTCCGTGGACATTAAGGGGTAAAGGAAAATAATATTGCTCCTATCAAAAAGGCAATATAAATACAAAGGTAGAAAATAGCATAATTTGGATTCTACACTTACTTTGACTGCTACTTAAGTGGTCAAAACTGAGTTTCCTCTGCCTTTTGCGTGGAATGGAAAAAAGTAAAATTCTTTTCAACTCTCACGGCAAATAAACAAGTACGTAAATTATACAATGTAACAAGCTTGATATTCCCCCCCACCCCCCGCATTTTCTAAGAAGTGATACACAGTTTGGAAAGAGATCACTCTGGGTCTAAAAGAAGCAATTTCAAAACAAGTATCCCAGATATCAAGGGCAAAGCTATACGCGCTCTTCTTGATATCACACAGGAGGTCAAGCTGTCAACTCATCCCCTAAGGGAGTCCCATGCAATCAATCCTCAAGTGCCCCACAGCCTTTGGTCAGCAGAGCCCACACAGGAGACAGGAAAAGGGTTTTGCTTTGTACTCACTCTTACAAAGTTGTCAGGGAACAAACCTCTCCTGCCATTGATCTGTCCCTCCCACCAGCCTCCATCCTCTTTCCTGATGTTGGTGATGATCTCACCCACGCTGATGGTCAGCTCATCGTCGTGCTGGGCCTGGTAGTCAAACTCCACTATGGCCTCCACTGGAAGGAACAGGGAAAAAAGAGCAACTCAGATTAGATGTTGGAGAAGTCTGAGGCCCAGTGTCCCTAGAAGGCCAGTAAAGTCACATTAAAAGGACTTCCCCTCTATGAATATTCAAAATAACAGGGCCACACACATCAACCCGATTTTGGTTAACCTGAAGCCTGCAGCATGGAAACCACATGAAGTGTTGGTCCGTGGTCAGGCACAGGCAGGGTGGCCTACAGGTCTCAGGGCCAGGAGGGGATTCAGAGGGGAAACCGCATAATGACAGCCAGCGAATAATGTTTGCCTCACACAGAGGGAGTCCAGCATCGTCTCCCCAAGCGCAGAGTGCAGACAACACACGAGTTTAGCTCTTGGGTCCCCCTTCTCTCACCAGTACTAACTATGTGATGCTAACCTCTCTGGGCCTCAGTTGTGAAAAATGTCAATGCTCATAATTCCCACCCTACAGAAGTAGCGACATCTCACTATGACAACATGTGTAAAGACAGCTGGTGCAGAGGGCCCAACTGGCTGAACCAATTATCTCAGACTGCCTACATCAGAACCACAATTGCTTCCTCAACAGAGGAGTTCTTAGGCAGCAATATACCATGTTAAATTGTTTTCCCAATCTATGGTAATCTCTCATACTTGGTAACAGGCAGAGGCAACAGGGAAGAAAGATGGGTCTTCTTGCTGACAAAGTGCCAATGCAAATTAACAGAACTAACCAATCCAGAGATGAGTTAACTTATCCATATATCAATTATGCAATTCATTTAGACGTTGGGCTTCTCCTCATGACCACCTCAATACAAACCTATCTCATGATCTCTTCCTTTTTTATTTGCAGCTCCATATGAATGAATGAATGAATGGAAAATAAATGAATACAAGGATAACAAAAATTAGATGAAACCCCAAGTGGTGAATTAGCAATTCAGAAATTATGGGAAAATTAATGGAAGAGGAAAAGTTAAATGAGCTCAACATAGAGTACACATACTAAAATTAACTCAAAATGGATTATAGACCTAAATGTAAGAGCTAAAACTATAAAACTTTTACACGAATGCACAGGAGAAAATGTTAATGACCTTGGGTTTGGCAAAGTTTTCTTAAATAGGAGACAAAAAGCACAAATGGGAAAAAAAAAACACAAATGCAATATATTGAGGTAGGTTTTTCCAGGAAAAAGGCTGGTAGGTGAGTGGGTACCCATCACATGGGCTTTGCATATCCATTCGGGATAAATTCCCAAAGCTCCTCCAGTTCGGAATATCCCATCCATCCAGGCCGGGGCACTCCTTCTGTCCACTCATCACGTCCGCTAAACCAGACAGTTCATGAGCAACTCCAAATGGAGTTTCCTTTCCTTACATCATTTTGTCATTCCAAAATTAGCTGTCCGATCTCACTGTCATAAATCTGTCCGGGATGAAGTTGAGTTGCAAACCATTCTCATCACTGATCAACAGAAAGGAGTGTAAGAGTATGGACAAAGCAATCTTTGCGGATTTCTCCAAGTTCCTGACATGTAGACAAGCACAAACACTCTGATTTTCTTGTATCATGCTCTGTTCCCCAGCAGGTAAAACGAGCTGTCGCAACAACCAGAACCAGGTCGATTAAAACACCACTTCTAATCACCTAGATATTGATCTATTAAAGCTTCGCTATAGGAACTGAGATTACAGTAACCACTGTTCATGTGCCACACCTTTCCCTGACTATCTCATTTAATCCTCACAATATTATGATGCCCATCTTCCCAATTAAAGAACCTGAAGCTCATCAAAGAAGTTAAGCTTATTTTCTGAATCAGTGCTCTCCAAAAGTGGGATGCGCCCACTTCAGGGATCTGTTGAGATCATGGGAGAAAAAACTAGAATGTCTTCTCATTTTATTTTAATTTTAAAAAGAGAAAAATTCAACTTTGCTACTGTTCCATTTACAGAATGACATTGGATCTTTCATCCAGTCTCTAGGTAACACAGTCAGGGGTCCTCTAGGGGCAGGAAACAGGAGGGACAGTAGAACCAAGGAGCACTACCAGGACAAGCACTGGCCTTCAGCATGGTGGGCTACCCTGAAGCTCTATGATGCCTCCTGGTAAAGCCTCTTTATGGATATTACCACTTTTAACTAAAATCACTTTCACTAAAGGGATTATTAGCTGCTTGGAAAGATTTGTGTAAAGAAAAGTAGGGGTTATAGACAGTGCTCAATATGAAGCCAAGTAACCAAGAAAATAGTAGAGCTGCCACTTCAGCTCTTGGTGGGACCTCCTTGCCAGCCACATTGGGAGGAGAGCACAAGGACAAGCCAATCAGATCTTACAGGGAAATCACCAAAAAAAATTCTCAGTTATCAAGATAACTTGTAACATAGGTTTACTTCCACCTTTAAGGTAGGTGTAAGTGTCAAACCATCGGGGTTAGCAAGATATTTAACACTTATGTGCACATATGGAAATAACATTCATCAGAAATCAAGCAGGTGGGAGGGGGGAGGAGGGGACGGGTAAATTCACACCTAACGGGTACAATGCACACTATCTGGGGGATGGGGACACTTATCGCTTGGACTCAAAGGGTACAAAAGCAACTTATGAAACCAAAACATTTGTACCCCCATAATATTCTGAAATTTTTTAAAAAAATGGACTTAAGACCCCTGACACATTATATAATTGTCAGGTACATAGTACCTGAACCACGAAGAAAATGCCTTCATTTTCCACCAATGTCTAAAGTCATCCAATACTCAATCTTACATTTTCCAAACGTTCATTAAGCCTAAAAAAAAGTGTTTAAGAGCTTCTCTGGGGTGTTCTCAATCTTCAATTAGTACAGTAACATACGCACATAATCTATAAATAAATAAATATATATGGAGATACTCAATTATTTTTTTAAACATGAAAAGAAAGGGCTTGGAACACGGACCTAGGCGCCCCAAGGCCAGTCCCCATTGGCACCTGGAGACGAAAGCTTATAGCTTTTCTCACTGGGAACACGCAAGCAGGCATGGCAGGTGGGATTGGGCATGCCTACAGGAGAGCACGGAGAACAGGAAGGCTTCTAAGCAGGGAGCTGGTCAAGGGGCCCATCTCACTGGTGAACTTAAACCCCATGTACTTTCAGGGACTCAGGACCTGACCAACGGCATTTCTTCTTCCTTCCTAAAGAGCAACTTGTGTTTTCTCTGTTCTCTATGTGAGCTTTACCAAGGTAAACTCAGAACAGGCAAAAGGAATCTGCTTCAAGTAGATGTTTACTAAGAAGTAAACAGCTGCTGCCTGTTGTGACAAACTGGAAAGAAGTGCATCCTGGTTTTTATTTGATTTTTCTCTTCCAGTGAGCCCAAGGACACAGCTTAATTGCGGCCTCCTCTGAGGCTGGCTGGGGATTAGGATTGGAGACTCAAAGATAAATAAAGCATAACTGCATAATATTCAAGTCTTCCCAACATCTTATTTAGCTGGCCTTTCCTGATTTACCCCTTCTTTAGACTCCCAGTTTTAGCTTTTTTTCCTCCTTGCCTTCTGGCCCCAGCTGAGCCCCCACTCTCCACATCATCTCCCTGGCTCCTGCCACTGAGGGATCCCAGGCTGTGTCTCCTCCTCCCCGTGAGTCCCTAAATGCCTGCTGGGTATGGATCACCCTCAGTTCTGTCCTGGCCACTAGAAGCTTCCTTGACATGCAGTAAGTGCTCAATAAAGACTTGATAAACTGACCACTCAGGTTGCATTTTCTGAGGGCAGATTGTTCTCTGCCCAACAAAGGTGCTACTAAAATGGCAAGTGTCAATCACATTTTTGCAAATTGAGTCAGATTCTTCAGCTTCAGCGCGCTAAAAGAGCTTGCTATTTAAAAGATCCTGCGGTTGATTCTTTTGTAACATGAATAATTACTTCCTGCTTTACCTTTCCTGTCAAGATGAATTTTTTACATATCAGGTTTCTCTAAGAGGAGGAAACCTGTGTATGACTTTGTTAAGAGCTCATAAGTCACGAGGATATGTCTCTCTTACTCCCTCTAAGGGCCCTTTCCTGTGTCCTCTGCAAGCCTTTGAGAGATTGAGAACTTCATTATCCAATATAGTATCACCAGCCACATGTGGCTATTGCGTACTTGAAATGTGGCTAGTCTGACTTTAGAGGCGCTGGAAGGTATACACCAAGTTTCGAAGATTTATTTGGGGAAAAACGGGATGGAAAATAGCTCATTAACAACTTTTATATTGATTGCATGTTGAAATGATATTTTGGATATGTTGGATTACATAAATATATTATTCAGATTAATTTTGCCTTTTAAAAATATTAATATGGCGACCAGAATATTTAAAGTTACATATGTGGTTTGTATTTCCATTGGACAGCTATGGTTTAGGATAATATTTGGCAAACAGGCGATAAAGACCTTGGATTGCACAAACACAGCAAAAAATATTCACAAGAGCCCAGGAGAAAGTCTGTGCCCACCCACCCCCAAACCCATTTCCTTGCCTTCAAGAAGCTGCCTAAGATTTTTTTTTTAAATGGTACCCTTTAGGAAATTACCTCTGGGCATAAGCACGAAATTAAAACATTAAACTAAATATTACAAAATATATCAGAGGTGTAATTAGGAAAACAGTAAACCAACTCCCATATTTAAAGACACCATAAATTAAAAAACTTAAGAACGTCTGCCCCTCAGAAAAATACCACCCTCCAACTGCCTGCTGTGCCAAAAGCCAGCCTCCACAAGTTTGCTACATCTACTGTGGCTGCAAAAACCAAAGCCACAGTTAACCCAGGTTACAAAAGACAGAGCTGGAGGAGATAAGAGATCTGCTTAGAAATGCAAAACACTTCAAGCTCCCCTATCTCCGTCTTCAAACTTGCTGGAATGTCTCCTCCCCTAAAGATGAAATAGGTGGTTTTTAACTGTCGGTTGGCTGAGCCAGCTGCCAAGCAGCTTCTCACGGCCAACTTCTCACAGCGGCGGTGGCTTTTCTGAGGCCCCAGCTGTGACCAGGCCCCTCCCTGCCTCTGCACGCAGTCCTTCCTCTCACCCGCAGCAATTTCGCGTTGACTTACCCCAAGCACGCTGCAAGTTCCATCTGGGAAAAGCCCTTATCTTTTCCAGGATTCTAAATCCCTCACCTAGCATCATGTCTGGTTCAATAAATATTTGAATAAACGAGAAAGCATGAGGGAGAATGAAAGTTTCCAATTAATTTCCTTCGTTATATACACATATACATAATGTCGCAGAGGTCTCAGTGCAGTAAGTTTTAATCATTTCAGAAGTAAAAATGTTACACACGTATCGCTTTTGCACCGGTTCTGTGAATTCTGAAGAATACATTTTTAATTTTAATGCTTCGTTTCAGTCCTCTGATTGAAGAGAGCACAGAAAATCAAGAATAATTTTTTTTTGCCAAAAAAGATTGCACCAGAAAAGATCATGAGTGACAATCATTAGTGATGGAAAGAACATTAGATATCATCTTGTCCGTTTTTTTTTTTTTTTTCTGAATTTTGCAGATGAGGAACTGAGGCCTGGAAGGTTCCATGACTGAAGCTTAGAGAGATTGAGAGCTAAATAAGACCAGAACTCGGCTTCCCAAATTACAGTTCACGTGAGAGAAGGGAAGACCTGAAGGGGAAAGCGGGGTGGTATGGTTTGGATGTTAGGCCCCTCCAAATCGCATGTTGAAATCTGATCCCAGTGTTGGAGGTGGGGCCTAGTGGGAGGTGTTTGGGTCACCCCGTCAGGTCACTGGGGCAGATCCCTCATGAATGGCTTGGAGTCCTCACCGCAATAATGAGTGAGTTCTCACTTGATTAGTTCACACAACAGCTGGTTGTTTAAAGGAGCCTGGCATCACCTCCTCCCTCTCTTACCATGTAACACACCTGCCCCCCCTTCTCCTTCCGCCTTGACTGGGAGCTCCCTGAAGCCCAGCAGATGCTGGCGCCATGTCTGTGCAGCCTGCAGAACTATGAGCCAAATAAACCTTTTTTCTTTATAAATTATCCAGCTCCAGGTACTTCCTTTCTAGCAACACGAAACAGACTAACACACCAAGAAACCCAAGACCAGCAAGATACAGACTTTCACGCCATTGGGGTGGGGTTCTTTTTTTTTTTTTCACATATAGCATAGTTTCTAGAATACCCAGAAAAAGTTACACCAATCAGGAACATATAAAAGAACCTATAATCGAAACTAAAAGAGACAGAAAACATATCAGTGGTTGCCTGGGGCTGTAGATGGGAACACAGACTGACTGCAAATGGATATGAGGGCTCTTTTGGGGGTGATGGAAATATTCTAAAATTTTTAAAAAGCATTAAATTATACACTTAAAATGTGTGAAAATTTATACCTTGATATAGCTTTTAAAAATAAAAATTAGAAGTCTGTGCGATGGATATTTAGCAATTTATGATGGTAGATATTCGGTCATTGAGGTGCTAGATTGTGTTTGTGTCCCAGGGAAAGAATACTCCCCATTCAGAGAGGGGAAACTATTTGGGGGAATCTTCCCCTCTGCCATGAGATACAGTCTGATGGGACTGTCCATCAACATGTGCTGCCCTCTGCCAGCCAATGTACAGGCACAGGACCTAACTGTGACTCACAGCAATGTGACAAAGCCGGGAGATGGCTGCAGCATGTTCTCCCACAGGGTTCTCAGAAGAGATAGAGATCCCCGGGCCTGCCCAGTTGCTATCTTCCCCAGACCTGACCCTCTAGCTTCTTCTTCTACTGAGTAAACCACCCCCAAAGCCTCTGATCAATCCCTGTTCCTATCTTAGTTAAGGGACAGTTGGTTTCTGTTACTTGAAACAAGAGAATCCTAATGGATACACTCACGCATCAACTTTTAAAAAAATATACTCTTCCCTACACAAGTGTGCACAAGGCCAAGTTCTCACCATCCAGTGCTTTCCTGTTAGTGGCAGGGCTGAGGGATTTGGGGGCCTGAACTTTCCAAGTCAAAGTTGCAGGTGCCACCTGTTCCTTTTGGCGTCTTCACAAACACACCACTAAGGGGCACCAAACCAACAACGGCGTAGTTCACAAGGCTGGAATCTGTTAGAAACTGAACATCAGCTTCCCCAAGGAAGGTGGGCTCAGGACATGGACCCCAATGACAAAGAGTCACTGGGCCTGAACTCTCTCCCTGGGCTGGGGGCAGCACACCTTTGGCCGGATGGCTTCTGGCAGGGTTCAACAATGTCTGTAGCAGGCCCGGTAGCAGCTCAAAGAACTGGGCATCGGCAGGGAAAGGGGGAAACAGATGAATCAAGTAAGAAGAGAACAAACAAACCCACCTGTGCAAGAGGAAAGAAAGGCCCACCATTGTCTGCCTCGGGCACCACTAAGGACACTCTTGTCACTCACTGCTTTCCAGGACAGCCCAAGGCACCTCGGCCTCCCAGCCCATTTCTCCCCTCTTGTCACCTCTATCTAAGCATCTTTACAGAGGACTTGAGGTCCAGGAGAAAGCCCAGCAGGCCTGGGAGTGAACGCCAGCTTAGACATTTACTAGCTGTGTGGCATGGAGCAAGATACCATGCTTGAGTCCATTTTCTTTGTTTTTAAAATCAGGAGATGTTGATCTCCTGCAAGAACAGGAGGTGATACCTGTAAACTCCTGTGTACAGAAGCTGCTCCATAAATGACAGCCACTAGTCTTACAGGCCATTATCACACTGTGCTGGGAGGGCTTCCCCACACATACCCTCCCTGCTCACCCCCTTGGCACGGCATCCCCAAAAGGGGCAGATCTCAGCATCCCCTCACCTTCACCAGGTAGATCTGGCTCATAGTAGGTGCTCAATAAATGTTGGTGATCAAGTGCATCCACATGATACCAGGACTGTCCTGAGAAAGTGTTAACATCAAATCATACCTTATCATTCAACACAAAGACATGCAGTGTGTAAATGTTGTTTGACTTGAAGGCTGGAGAAAGTCAAAGAGCAACATGACCAGTTGGCCACAAAACAAGCATGCCCCTCTGGTCCAAGCCTCCTGAGTGCCATTGTAATCAGCCTTGATTCTACTCCCTCCTCTGCCACAACCAATGCTCCCAACAGCAGAAGAGCATTCAATCAAAGATCAGAACACCACGCAGGGCCTGGAGGGGAACGTACTCACAAAGCCTGGGGGCCTCAAGTCCCTTTCAGCCTCTGTCAGCCAGGGTCTGTCCCTGGAACAAAGGCTCAAGGAGCAGGAACAAAAAAAGTTATTAAACATTTCCTGACTCAAATTAACCCTTGCAGCCCTAGAGCTCTTTTTAAAACATGTATTGGACAGACTGGATAAGATTAGCTTGGCCAGAAAAAAAACTTTTTTTGTTTTTGAGAGATGAAGATCTCGAATGCCTGGCCTCAAGGGATACTCCCGCCTCAGCCTCCAAAAGTGCTGGGATTATAGGCATCAGCCCCCACACCTAGCCCAGAAAAAGACTTTTAAGTTGCATCTTAGAAACCCAATTTAATAAAAGGTCAGTTTAGTCAAAATAGTTTAGCCACTTAAAGAAGATATAACCTTTTTTTATTCAAGTAGAAGAGAGAAAGAATATGAATGCTGCTTTATATAAACATTTGACGGTAAGTAATAAAATGGCTTGAGGATGAGTAAAGATTTTCCTGACTTTATAATGATAGCCTGGTTCTCAGATTCAAGGAAACCCAAAGACAGGTGCCTAATTAGAAAGTGATTCCCTTATTTTTCTCAATGACAAGACCTAAAAGGTTTTGAGCAAACCTGAATATGTAAACTTTAAAACAGAAGAAGACACAGTCAAGTGTCAGCTTATACTGCGTATTAATTTAATTATAGATTATGCAAAATAAAATACTTAGAAAGCCTTGCTCCCCGCAACACCCTCTCATTTCATGAAACAGTTTTATTTGACAGACCATCTACCATCCATGGATGGTAGAGACACATTTGATTATGGATAAGGTATCTAAAGGATTTGCTTAAACAATTTCATTGAAAATAAATTCATAGAGCGCTATAGTACAAGCTACTGTAAGGACTGCGGTGGGAAGCAACTCTTGCTTTTCTTGAGGATAGTGGAGTACGGGAGGCTGACTTTATATTCAGATATGTATGAAAGAAGAAAAGCAAAAGCCTTTCTGTTGATTTCAGTGTAGCTAAACTGAATCAGCTCTAAGAGGCAGGGACCAAGTCAAAAGGAGGGAAGTTAAGAGCAATTCCACAGAAAAATGTGGCTGGTTGGCACAGTGGGTGGTGGGCAAGGGCTGAGTCATCATTTGGCCTTCTGTTAACAAGAAATGCACTGTCTGCTAAGAGAGAAAGTAGACAGTGAGGTAGGTGAGAGCAAACCACAGCAAACCTTCGCTGCCTTCCCTGGGCAGATTTAACGTCCCACTTTAGGCTTCATTTACATACCTCCAGGTATAGTAATCCTGCTACTGTGAGCCCCTGGAAGGCAGAGGGATATGTAAAACTGAAGTTTGTGGGCGTCCAGAAAGAAAAGTCTCATTGTCCAATGCATCTTTCTCCCTCAAGTGATTAGCTGAGTGCTTCACCCCATCAAGTACTCAAGAAATGCTTGTTGTTGAGTGGGGAAAAATATACAAGGATGATTTCGACAAGATGCTGAGAATCTGAGATGAGATCTGAGACAAATGCACAGGACTTAAAAGCAGAAGATAACAGCAAAACAGCCGCTCTTCAAAGCAGTCTAGAATTTCAAACTGTCATAAGCATAACTACTCTGAGCTACCCAACATCTAATCTGGAGATAACATCTAGCATATTTGCAATACCATAATGTGTAGGTTACTAGGGAGAGTGCATTTGATGGTTTCATCGTAGTTTCACCAACGATTTTGAGGTAGTAATTGTGAATCTATGGACATAGTAACTACCAATGGTTTGTAAGTCATTTGGGTTGGCTTTTTTTAATATTTGAAGAATTTGAACTAAAAGTGGCTAGTCAAGTACCTACTCCAAGAATGTTTTCTTAATCAACTACATGTAAATACTTTGTCACAGAAACCATTTAGTAAGTATGTATCTATATAAAGTAATGCAAAACAGAAGTGAAGTTAAAATCCAAACCCAACATTTACTTTCCTTTGAAAGGTTACAATTTAAAGTTGGACAAACAGAATAAGACCTAAACAAACTGAACTGGGGTTTAAATTTTTTGAAACCTTTTCCAAATTGAAATATGAGTTAATATAAATACATAAATAAATCTAAAAGGATCGACATCCCCACACCAAAAGATTTCTAGAAGGACACTCTAAGAGAAATGTGAAATTTTTCTCAGAAATAATTATATTTAATCTCTGACTACCATTTTTCACCAAAAGGACACCAGGTACCCTTGGCTAAATGGCTGATTCCAGGTCTGGGACAGGAAAAGTGATCAGGCTGGACCATCTTATCATACCAAGAAAGCAAGGAAGCCATCAAAGATGACTTAGGGTTATGTCAAAATAACTCAGAAGCAAATGTGAAGAGGCACCCGCTGGCCACAAATGGGACAATATGAGTGTCGGTACTAATAACTGCAATGGACTGAAAGACATTAAATAGATTTGATGTCTCATATGTTACGTGATAATCTTTCTTTCATAGTGATACTTAAAAAAAAATCATTGGTCACCATTGGAAGATGCTAGGAAACCAACTCATCGTTTTTAAAAACTGGCAAATTAAAAGAAAGAATCAAACATTTGTTCTGCCTTTCAGGGCAAAATGAATTCAGGAGAACCAACTGGTTGATGAGGAGAAATTTCTTTTCATAGGAGTATTCTGGATCATAAATGAAGAAGGAATGAGAGAATTAGACAATCAACATTTTGCAACCTCTAAAGTAATCAAGAGCCTGGGCAATGGTCGCTAACGGCTGCTGACATTACAGAAAGAGAGACAACCAGGCATCATAAGCCTCGTGATGGAAGTATGTGTCACCACCAGCAAAATATTCTAGCCAACTAACTGAACCTGATCGGATCAAGCCTCTGGATTTACCACCCATTTACACAGGATACAGGAGGCCCAAAAATACGTTAAATGGCACCTTAAAAATGCAGTCAGCAAAATTCAGACTGTAGGACACCCTACAGGCAAATGACTTAGTTTCTTCATCCAAAAAAAAAAAAAATGCAAAGGAGAAAGAAAAGACATGGTGGAACCTTGATTAAAACAGACTCAAAGACAATCAACCAGTTACAAAGTACGGATCATCCAAATCCTGATTTAAACAAACACCTTTTAAAATATTTTAACTATATGTAAAAACTGGATATTTGAACTAGATATCCGATGATAAGGAAACATTGTTAGTTGTTGCAGGTGTATGTGATATTGTGATTACAGTTTTGAAAAGAGTCCTTATCTTTACAAAACACATGCTGAAACACTTCCGGATTGTTCAAACGCTCCAAATGTGCAAGTAGAGGAATAATGTCCTACACTGAACTGAAAAGATGAAGAGAAAAATCTTAATGCTGGCGTAACTCTAGCTGGTGTAATCACTATTTCACAAGTGATTCAGCTAACCATTCTACGCACAGCAACATACCCGGAAACGAAGATGGGGTTTTAAAAGGCAACGAAATGTTAATGTTTGTGTGTGTGTGTGTGTGTGTGTGTATGTGAGTGTGTGTGTGTGTGTACTTGAAGTCGTTATGAAGGGCACTGGATATCTATAGATATTTTTAAATAAAGAATTAATCAAAAACTGTCTTCCTTTTTAGTTCTACAGTTCATTCTCTGTGAGTAATTACAAAATATAAGGCAACCTCAAGCAACCAAAATCGTGATCATCTCCCTGAAAGAAATACATTACACTATAGAAGAAACCCTGAGAGGCTTCTGACTGGGACTTAAACTGGGTTTACTTTGAAGGTTGGACAATGCTTAATCCTAATTCCTTTTTTAAAATATACTTTTAGCTACTTAAAAATATAATAAGCAACAAGCACAATCAAAAGTGATCTCTATACCATGATGATGAGCATGGACCTGGGACAAGGCCACCTCTGTGAACATTCTGAGTTTGGAATTCCTAAGATGTGTTTTATAAAAGGAAGGCTGTGGTTTGGGTTGTTTAGGTGTAAAAGTGATATCGTGATTATGGTTTTTAACAGTGCTTATCTTTAAGAAATGCATGCTGAAACATGACAGAAATCTGGTAGATTACCTGGCTAAGGACTGGCCCCCTTGCCTGGCTGTGGCAAGCTACCACAGGCACCTCTGTCTGGACCTGCCTGGTACCCCCTATACCCTTACTACTCAGCAGCAACCCCTGGCCTCCCCCAGACCTACTGAACCAGAAACTGCATCACAACAAGATCCCCAGGAAACTCACACCCACAGTATAGTTTGAGAGGTGCTGGCCTCTCCCACACTGGGTTCCTCACCCAGAGGTGTCAGAATCCGCCATGGAGCCTCCTCCTGCCTCCCCCACCCCGACCCTGGTCCACATCAGAATGGGGAGGTCATGCCTAGATTGAAGATGGTCCCCCAGGTAAGTCTAGGTGCCTCTACCACTCTCCTAAACCCCGCTTCAGAAAGAGGAACATAAGGCCTCATTTGAACAAAAGGGCCAGGGGGCGCTTGTAGACCTCGGGCCACGGTGCCTTTCAGCGCTGCAAGCCTCCAGGTCTGCACAAGTAGCACCAAAAAGGCAGCAGCAAGGGGCTCCACGGTAATCCTGGGCGGATCGCCCTTCCTCATAGTTCTTTCTAGGGGAAAACCACTTAAAATGAAATACACAAATCCAGATGTTCAAACAGTCCCTCTCCAGGAAAGAAGGAATTCCAGTCCTTGTCCCAGATCTAATTACATGTGATTATGCCCGTGTCCCCTACTAGGCTGAAAGCTACAGGAGGGCAAAGAGCGTGCCTGCTTCGTTTGCCTCTGTAGACCCAGCACTGGGCTGCTGCCTAGCATACAGCAGGAACTTCTTAAATATTTGCTGCATGAAAATATACTCTTAATACCTACCTGTCGAGGGCCTTTATCCTCACTGTACTATTTCACTGTAACAATCACTCTGTGGCAGGTTACATTTTCCAAGGTGGTAGCTACAGAAACCTCTCCTGTCCCTCGTGCTCTTCAAGCATGAGACCAGCCACTGACAGGACAAAGCTTATCCCCCTCCCTGAGCCTTGAAATCTCTGCAGGCTTGTGACTACTTTGACCAATAGAGTGCAGGAAGGTGATGCTATGTGACCTCCGAGGCTGTGTTACGCAGTTTCCAACTTAACTCGCTGAAATACCCCGAGACAGCCATGCTGCGAGGAAGCCAAGTCGCACTGAGGTGCACCGGTCGGCATGCCCAGTTGCTGAGTCACCCCAGCCTGGCCTAACTGGCGAGTGACCGACAGGTGAGTGACCAAGCCTTCAGATGATTCCAGACCCCACCTGTCACATCACCCTCACCCTCAAGCCCTTCCGGCTGAGGCCCCAGACACTGTAGAGCTGAGACAAGCCATCCCCACTGTGCCCTGTTCAAAATTCTTGACCCACAAAACTTGTCAGCATAATAAAATGGCTTTTTGAAGGTGCTAAGTTTTGGAGTAATTTGTCACGCAGCCATAGTAACTGGAATGTATGTGCCCTGTGAGGCGCCTATTGTTGTTCCCAGTTTAGGAAGAATCTGATTCCCAGAGAGATCAGATAACTCGTCCATGGCTGGGGAGCTGATACTTCCAGCCGCCAGCCAGGCTGGATTCAAAGCCTGTCTTCCTGCCCCTGCTCCCGCTCATATTTTTTTCAATCAACAAAGATTTTCCGAGACACATGTTCCAGATACTGCGGCTGCACAGATAAAAACATGAAGATACCGAAGTGCACACACGAATACAGGCAGTAGACTCAAATGTGAAACCAGGCCAAATTAGGCCTGCTGCCCTTGTAAATTCTTAGCTGACGTTTTTTCAGACAGATTGGCTCTTTGATCCAGCAAGCGTATATTGACAGTCTGGAGGGACGGGCACCATGCAGGACAACAGGAATATGAGTTAGGAGTGCATCATAGCAGAGAAGTCAGGGAAGGATAAAAAAAGGAAGGAAGGATAACTCCTTCTCTGACATCGGATAAAAAGAGGATAAAAGAGGATCAACATTCCAACAGTGATATAAAGACATGAAGATGAGGGTACACAAGGGAGTTGACACCTAGAAATCAAGGTCATCAGTTGGTGAGGGGCAGGTGTGAGAAGAGAATTTGAAGAGTTTGAGGAGAAAACATCTGGAATAAACTCAGTGCAAAATAAACCATGGAACTTTCTCTTGTATTTTGTGTGTGTGTGTGTGTGTGTGTGTGTGTGTGTGTGTGTGTGTGTGTTAATTTACAAAAGAAAAAAAGAGTGGGTGACCAGCCTGAGCAACAGCGAGACCCCATCTCTAGTAAAAGTAGAAAAAATTAGCTGGGTGTGGTGATACGCACCTGTAGTCCCAGCTACTCAGGAGGCAGGAAGATCACTTGAGCCCAGGAGTTGGAGGTTGCAGCGAGCTATGAACATGCCACTGCACTCTAGCCTGGGCAACAGAGCAAAACTGGCTCAAAAAAAGAAAAAGAAAAAAAAAAGAGTGGGTGAGACGTAAATGGAAGCACGGATGGATGGCTGTGAGGACCACAGCAGGGCCAGAGACAAGCGGGGCCTGGGCGCCCCAGGGCTGTGTCCAGGTAGGAGATCAAGGATTCTGAACAGAGTTCAGTGGCCTCTGGCAACTGATCTAGGGAGAGGGGGAAGCTCAGTGCCTGACAGATGACGAGACAGCAGGACACAGATAGGATGGGGTGGTCAGGGAGTGGGGGAGATGGTGGCAGGCAACATTATGATGCCCAACCAACTGCATAGGGCTGGGGATCCAGAGGCTGGATGCACACCCCGTGGAGATGTGTGCAGGGAGCTCGGCAGACCCAGACAAAATGGCAGACAGCACAGAAGCCCTAAGGGGAAGGAAGAGACAATGCAGTGGCCAAGGATGGGTAGAGGGGTCTCCTCCTCCCGCCTCAACAACATCTCTCATCTACATAACATTCCTTTCCAGAAGTCCCTTCTCAAAAGACTCTCCAGAACATTGTCCCCATGGAACAGGAGAGTACCTGCCCATACAAGTCTCCTGGCATTGGTAGCCTTTGGAAGACCTTGAGGTTAAACCCCTCTTGGAAATGATAGCTGTTTCTTCAAACACACCTAGAACTAGCAGTACATGAAATAAACAAGCTGGATTTACCAGTCCACGAGAGCAATGTGCCTCAGTATATGCTAGCGACCCCTTGGGGTCAATAGGTCTAGAATGAATATTGACTGTGAAAACAAATATTGCCTTTGAAAGATATCATGGGCTTGGGGGAAGTTCTCAGTCTTCATCCTGGAACTCAAAGGCTGCCACGATCTGGTGCAGGTTTGATGTTGACAACCTCACCTGCATTTACGCCCAGCCCCTGGCCCCAGGTGCAGACAGTGAGTCCTGGTCCCCATCACCCCATACACTCTCCCCTTGAGGACACCTTGTTTCCTCCCACCCAGGAAATCTGGTTCCCAGCTCCTTACATCACAAAATGCCCTCCATCCTCATAGTCCAAGGTCAACTCCACACCCCTTCTCAGGCCACCCATCATTCCATTCTCAGACTTTCCAACTACCGCATTGACAAAATCACTTCTACTTCTCACTGCCTTGTAACACCTTTTGAAACACTGTCTTAGAACAGGACTTAGTAAACGTTTCCTTAAAGGGCCAGAGAGTAAATATTTTAGGCTCGGTGGGCCACATATTCTGTTGCAACTACTCAACTCTGCCTTTACAGTGATAAAGCAGCTGCCAACAATAACCACAAACAAATGAACATGGCTGTGTTCCAATAAAACTTTATTTACAAAAATAATCAGCAGGCCAGATATGGCCTGCAGTCTGCTAATCCCTGTCTTAGACTGTCATTTTAACTCATTCATTCTCTCTTGCATCCTATGTCTTGTCACCCCAAAACAGATTTAAGTTCCTTAAAAGAGGGGACCAGGTATCAGACATTTTCCTTTACTCTTAGCCCCTACCTGGCACAATGATACACATGCAAGGAATATATATATATTTTTTTGGAACAAGCACGTGAGTGTATGTTGTATGATGTGCCACATATTGCACCTGAGCTCCTTTTTTGTTAAGTGTGCACCCTGACAGTGCAAGAATTAATTTCTGACAACTAGCACAAATTTCATTGAATTACGTGCCATAAAGCATAATATTTTTGAAAACTTTCCTGGTCTGCTCTTTTGCCAGATTTTTTGTTCTAATGGTTTCCACAGATGACCTAATACATTAATTCCACCAGCTACTTAACAGACTAACACATTCCACAAGCTATTTAACATCAGTAGAGGGAACTTGGGCTTTGTGCAGATAGAAGTGCCCACTTGGGATTCAGCGTCTACCCTGTCACACTATGGGAGCAGGGAGAGAGAGGCAGAGGTTTGCACAGGTAAGGGGAAGGGGTTCAGAAAAAAAGGAGAGAAAATCTATCACCACTGTTCCCTACAGAAGCAGACATGAAACAATTACCTGTAACCAAAATAAAATTAACTTCGGAGTGGGTTAGCGACAGTCGCTGTCATATGCTTCTAGCTCGCTTCTAAATCAATAACTGCAACAGAGAGAAGAAAGTAGATATCTTCTGAAGAATTTCAAAAATGCAATAAACTACACCAACCCCTCAAAACTCCTGCTTTGGAATGTGTTAAAGTGATCTCCTATAAGGAGCTAAAAAAAGTAGCTCTTAGGTTCTTTCAGAATGAAACAATAAATGGGTCCCAGAAAGCCCAAGACTTCATTTCTTGTCAGTAGTGACCTTTAAGTCCCCACTTCCTTTTCTCACCTCAAATGAAGAAGGGAAGAGCAGCCCGGTGCAGTCAGCACCGACAATGCCGGTCTGTGTCACCCAAGTCACCCTCACACACATCTGGAAGATTCAAACATCTGTAAAGATCGGTTACCGAAAAGAGCATTCTTCAGCCTCCCAACTTCCCCCCGCCCAGGGGCAACTACTTGCACCTCTTCGCCTCAATTATTTGGTATTTGCTTCCACATTCTAAATAAGATGCTGGCACTGCTCCGCCTTGACGGTTCCCCTCTCTTTCTCCGCATGGAAGACGAAGTCTGTGCTCTCCCTCACCGCCCCCTTACACACCGCCCACCCTCCCTCACCCCCCATATGGTTGTATATTGTTTTGGTTGAATAAGTGGTCACTTGTTATGGGTTGAATTGTTTCCTCCCCAAATTCATATGTCCTAACCCCCAATACCTCAGAATGTGACCTTATTTGGAAATAGGGTCATTACAGATGTAATTCATTAAGATGAGGCCTTTAGGGTGGGCCCTAATCCATCATGACTGGTGTCCTCATAGAAAGGATAAATTTGGACACAGAGATGCACATAGAGGCAAGACGATGTGAAGAGCCGAGGGAAAAGGTCTGATGGAGATCCTGCCCTCAAGGCCCTCGGGAGGAACCAACCCCACCAACACCTCGACCTCAGACTTCCAGTCTCCAGAACTGTGAGACAACAAATTTCTGTTGTTTAAGCCACCCGGTCTATGGCACTTTGTTCTGGCAGCCCTAGAAAACTAATGTAAGTGTTTACATCATCATGACTACACGAACATTACTGAAAGCCTAGCCACATGGTACGCGAAGATTATGTTTCTTCCCTGTCACGAGTTTCTTTTCCCCTAGAACCAATACTCATCTTTCTTTGTTCCTTTGCTTAGTGAACAGTACATTTAAAAATGGCTTCAACTCCAAACTCATCCTCTCTTGTCTAAATCACCACTCAAGAGGTCCTTGTGTATCAGATGGTCTGTTCATATCACCCCTCCTTGGAGCCTTCCAACCTGAGGACTCGGGGGGGGTGCAGTGGAAGTTGGGGTGCACTAATCAATTGGCAAGGGGGATTTCAGCCTTGGTGCAAGCTCAAGAGACTGCATTATCTGGAAGCATGGAGAGTGGAGGATTGGGAGCAGAGGGGAAGTATGACCATAAATGTGTGCTCTCTGCAGACACCTGTGGCAGAAGGACCCATGGGCAGAGGCTACAGGTGGCAGGGATACCAGTTAGACAGTAAACCAAGCAGGGGGATGGGAACCTGAGGTGAGACAGGAGACAGAGGCAGGGAGCTTAACCAAGAGACATTCCTGGGATTTAAAAAAAATGTCTGCATAAATAGATGGAATTCTAGGAAATGTGAGTGCAAGTAAAAATGGCTCTACTTAAAGACAAAACGACACCTTCCCTCCACACCGATACCAAACTTCCTCAAATTCTACTTTTGCAACTATGGCAACTTTCTTTTTTTAAAAAATGGAGGGAGTTGCTTTCTAGATAATCTGAAATAAAGGCCAGCAAAATAAATGAGAAAATCATAGAACTAAAAGAAAATTATATAGGCCAGACTTTGCTTCAAAAAAAATGAGACTTTACTTTATCTCTACAGTTTATCTCAGTTAAGATCAAAAGTTCTCAGTGGTTTGTTATATATTCCATCATCACATTCCACACAGACTTGTGGCAGCTACTAAGAATTCATGCAGCAAAACAAAAATATATGAATAATTAGGATCAGGAAAAATACGGCTAGAAAGTCAAGAGGTATGGCAAGTCAAGGCATCAGTATGCACAGTACACGACCACCATATAGAGACCTACCTCTTGGTCAAGCCAACTTGGTTTGCGTTTCCTGACAGCCAAAACAAAAAGGGAAACATGATCGTACAGGGTTTACATTTTCCAACTGAAGAGGGACAAAAACCCAATAGAGAAAGAAAAATAACTGGCAGAAAAAACTTTGCACATGAGCCTTTGTGTAGCACAGTGTTTTCAAGCCAAGGGCGACACAGGTCACAAGAAGCTTTTTTTGTAATGGAACAAAATTGAATAGAAAATATCAGAGTGCATCAAATGTTTGCTGTGAAATTAATATTTCAATCATAAGTAAAGATGGGTGTGTGTACCAAGTTGCAGTATAAAATACATTTCTTACTGGGAGATACAGTCCCAGAAATCCAAAAAAAAAAACACCAGGAGGAGATAGTAAAGTGGACTTAATTTCCAACCTGAGCCAAGCCTATTCCTCTCTGCCCGGCTCTGGGTGGAGCAGGCTGAACCGCCCTTGCAGCAGCAGATTGTGGTCCTGACCTGTTCTCCCACTGGCCTTTGACCCCATCTGGGGGTTTGCTTTATACCTTCTGGGCCTTCCCCCAGCAGCAGCACCTTTGGGCAAGTATAACCGGTCGGGCTCCTTCTCTCCTCCTGGCCCCTCAACTATCTGGCATCCATCTCTGAATCCACCTGCCATCTCCCACCCACTCCACCCCAATCTCCCTCTCTTCAGTGAAAGCCTTAGTTGGGGATGGGAAAAACAGAACAGAACCTTTCCCTGTCTGCTCCAAACTGTGCCTTCTCCAGTTTCTCCAAGTTCCTTTGAAAAATGTGAACCAATTAGTTATACACTCATGTTCATAGCAGCATAATTCATAATCCCCAAAAGGTAGAAACAACCCAAGTGCCAAGAGATGAATGGCTAGACAAAACGTGGTCTATCCACGCAATGGAATATTAGTCAGCCTTAAAAAGGAATGGGACAGGCACACTGGTGCATGTCTATAATCCCAGCTACTCAGGAGGCTTAGGTGGGAGGATCACTTGAGCCCAGGAGTTCAAGGCTGTAATATACTATAATTGCACCTGTGAATACTGCACTCCAGCCTGGACAAAATACCAAGACCCCATCTCTAAAAAAAAAAAAAAAAGAAAGAAAGAAAAGAAATAAAGTACTGATACATGTTACAACATGGATGAGTCTCAAAAGCTAAGTGAAAAAAGCCAGACCCAAAAGGACAAACATTCTATAACTCTACTTATTGAGGTACCTAGAATAGGCAAAATCATAGAGACAGAAAGTAAAATGGTGGTTACCAGGGGCAGGAGCAAGGGGGAATGAGGAGTTATTGTTTAATGAATGGGTGCAGAGTTTCTGTTTGGGATGATGAAAAAGTTCTGGAAATAGTGGTTGCACAATCTTGTGAATATACTTGATACCACTGAATGGTACACTTAAAAATGGTTAAAATAGTAAATTTTATGTTATGTATATTTTACCACAATAAAAAGGCATAATCTCAGTCGAATGGTGAGAAACTCCAATTTGAGGGATATTCAACAAAATAACTGAGCAATACCCTTCAAAAATATCAAGGTCATGAAAGACAAGGAAAGACAAAGGAAGACTACAGGAGACTAAGGACAAATAACAGCTAGATGCAATGTAGGATCTTGAATAGGAGCCTAGAACAACAACAACAAAAAAGACCTTAGTGGAAAAACTGATAAAATTAAATAAGATCATTAGTATAGTAAACAGCATTATACCAATGCTGATTTCTTGATTCTAATAATAATACTATGATTATATAAGATGTTAACATTAGGGGAAGCTGGGTGAGGGATATATGGAAACTATATCATTTTGCATATTTTCCATAAGTCCAAAGTTTGTTCAAAATAAAAATATCAATCCATGCTAAAAAACTTAGACAGTGTAATATATAAATGTGTATTGGTGGTCAGTTCACACTTGAAGTACCCAAATCAGAAAAGAACACTCCAGAGATGGCAGGCCAGCATTTGAAGGACTAATCAGAGTCCGTGCTCAGTAGAGCTAGTTAATTAGCATCACGAAAATTAGCAATGACTCCCTGCTTCGGGGATTGGATGAAAATGTTGTGCTGCCATCTCAACCTTCACAAGAACCACACAGAAGAATCTAGAAAGACCAGCAGTCTCACCCCTTCAGAGAGGGGGGCTAGGACTCTGTCAGTGCCCAGGGACAACCACTAAAGGAGGGCCCTGTCCCCTTCCTGGGGGTTAGCTGAATCCTGCCACTGGAATACCGTGGCATCTGCTTTGAATGCCTCTTTCCTGAAAGGGGCTTGGCCAGATTGCTGGAGCTTTCCGGATCTTACAGAACAGACTGTTGGGCTCTCTCGGTGCCTGATTGCTAACAAGTGTCCGAATGAGTGGCTGAAATGGGTCTCAGACTTGCTTTCACTTTGACATACCTCCCAGTCATGGGACGCTGGGAAAGGATGCACAAGGCTCCCACCTACTATTTTCCAAAAGAACTTGACGAATATTCAGATCCCAAACCAGTTTAGGTCAGCTCACAATGGACTGTTTGTTAGGATTCCTGAGACACGTTTAAGGCTCTGTGAGCATATGCCGGCCCGGTTTACATTCCCCAGAGTGGAGCCCTCCTGGGACAAGGTCACCAGCTGGGCTGCTGCAATCTTCAGAGAGAGCCATTTGGGCAGTGACATGCCCCCCCGCCAGGACACCAAGTGGCCACACTGAGCCCCTCAGACTTTTTGTGACGAGAGTACGCTGGATGTCCAAGTGGTGACCAAACACATTTATTTAGCCCAGAGTCTAAATTGACTCAAAAGTGAGTCAATCACAAAGCACATAAACAAAAAAGCACATGCTTTTCTTTTCTTTGGGGCCAGATGTTATCAACCCCATCTTCTATTTTCTTTCTCCCAAGGGACAGACTCGTCTGTCATTTCCTGTCCTCATCCCCCTGCTTCCTCATTCCTCTCTCACTAGCCAGCCCAGCTGCTACCAGTCATCCTGACTCCCCGCTCCCCTTCAAGGCCATCCCCTGACTCCAGCAGCCCCTACTAAGAGTCCCAGCTGGGATCACCAAAACTATAGGGCCGCCTACAGAGAAACAAGGTACCTGACAAACTTCACAGCCCACTGGTCTGAGAGAAACTTCCTTCTCAACTTCCTGAAACTCTGCAAAGATGGAAGCTATTTGCCACCAAAATGACTGCCCCTTTGGCCCTACCCGATATGGGGATTTAGAAAAACAGCCGCTGGTGTTGTCAGCAGCATAATGCTCCCCCCCAAGATGCCTACATCCTAATCCCAGGAACCTGTGAATACCTGGCAAAGGGGAATTAAAGTTGCAGATGGAATTAAGGTTGCTAATCAGCTGACCTGCCAACAGGAAGATGAGCCTGGATTAGCCAGGTGGGCCCGATGTGACCACAGGGTCCTTAAAAGTGTAAGGGGTAGGAGGCAGAAGAGAAGGTCAGAGTGACTCGATGTGAGAGGGACTCCACCCACTCTTGCAGGTTTTGAGGCTGGAGGAAGGGGCCATGAGCCAAGGAATGTGGGCAGTCTCCAGAAGGTGGAAAAGGCAAGGGAATGGGAGGGATTTTCCCTAGAGTTTCCAGAAAGGAATGCAGCCCTGTTGACACCTTGATTTTAGTCCAGTGAGACCCACATCACACTTCTGACCCACAGAACTGTAAGACAATAAATTTGAGTTGTTTTAAGCCACTAATTTTATGGTAATTTGTTAGGGCAGCAAGAGGAGCTGAATATACCTGGTTATCAAATGCCATGGTAGCATCTTTGGGGATGAATCAACAATTCTCACTGAAGTAAAACTATCTATGCCAAACCCACGGCACTTTCAAGTCACATCCCCTGAAGGCCAGCTCCATTCCCTCAGCACTTACCTCCAAAGAAACCAGTGCCCAGGGACAGAAAACACACTGTGGTTTTGTGTCACAGGGCAAGTTCTAAATAGAACACTTTGCCTGTGCCATTTTTATGAGGTATCTGCTTGACACAGATCTTTAAAAAGAAAACCCACTCAGAGTTATTTCTGTAACCGAAGGTGGGCAAGAATGGGGATAGTAAAATGAGACTATTACTTATGAAATGAGCAATGGAAGTTAAGCCTATTCTGACTTATTTAATGCATCAGTTTGCAACTAAGTATGGTGACGACAATTTCCATTTCAGACCACCCAAGACCCACAGTGTGTGGGTCTGAGCCTCAGGGTTGTTCTTCAGTGGTTTTTGTGTCGGTCTGTTCTTCTGGTTGTTTGGCCGGTGCCATAAACTCGGAGCCAAAATTCACTCTTTGCAATGCACTTTTCTTGTGGTGAGGGCCCTGAGCCCACAGTGAAACAGAATCCTCCCTAACAGAGGGTGGCGGTGATGAAGGGCGGCCACGTGGCGGTCAGCACTCCCTCTGTCAATAGATTTGGATCCTCCTTCCAACGAGCTGGGAGTGAAGGTTCAAACTCTCACAGCGTCCAACTGGCAAAGGTCTTGCTCAGCGATTCTTATTGCCCAGACTTGAAAGTAGTTAGGGATAACAAAGGCAGGCCTAAAAATAAAGAGCAATGATTTCCAAGGCCAGAACAGCGGGGCCGTTTACGCTCTATTTTTAGCAAGTCTCGGTTACCTGTGAAGCGACATATGGCTCCTATGATTCTCCAAAGCACAAGAACACTAAAAGATTGAAGTGCCTGTGATAAATGGGCTGGTCCCCAAATGAGTGTCCACTCACTGACCAAAGCAGACAGCCAACACCCCAGTTCACCCAACAGGCATCCAAAGGGACCCGCCATCATGCTGCAACCTCTTGGCCATCAGCAACGGTTCAAATATCAAGCCAGATGATGACGGAGTTTCCACTACCGATGTACCATACTGAAGACTTTATGTTTTTGACAGGAGGGCATTTTCTAAGCAATTACTCCCTAGGTAGGAAGAAAAAAAATCCTGAAGCAAAACACCAGGGACCGATTCAGGCTAAATTTAAAGCACAGCCAAAGGCAAAAAAGAAGAAAAACATCTCGTGTTGCGGCGTGTATGGGGGGGCCAGTGACACTTCCCTAAAATGCAGGATGAGAGCCCTGCAGCAATGAGCATTCTGGCTCCCTTATCTCAGATCTACTGTGTACAACCCAGGGTGCCTGAATGTGCTTCATTACAATGTACCCAGGAGGAAGTGTGGCAAGCCTGAAAGCTGACCACAACTAAGAAAGGCAATGGAGATTTCTTCTGTGGTGTAGCCATGGCAAGGAAGCTTCGGAGGGGACAGTAAAACGAGCTAGCCCCCAGCTGCCCTGACAACAGTGTGTGTGCTTTACGAGGGGCCAAGCATCCATCGGCCTCTCCTTGGCAAGTTCAATGCAAAGAAAATTTCTGCTAATGGCTACGCAAAGGCCACAGGAAGATTCCTGTACATAGAAGTGGTCTGGGCGCAAACACTGTTGTGCTGCCAAAATTCTCCAATGGATGGGGTCACCCATAATTTTACCTATTTTTTTTAAGGCCTCTCAAGAGAGAAATATTTTGCAAACATGTAAACAGACCTTACAACATGACAGGGCCAAGAGCTGAGAAGACCACGAGCAGCGCTGACTTGCTCAGTTGCTCCTGACCGCATGCGATGTGCATTTGAGCAGGAGTCAATAAGCGATACCCTTAAATACCAGTTCCTGGCCTGGTTTGGTGAAATGAGGCTCTGGCTTTAGAGTCATATTGTTTTCACTCATCCAACAAATATTTTTCTTTTGCTGCCCATTCTAGATGAGACACCATGCCAGATGTGGTGACAACAGCAAGGATGAGAAGGCCACGGTCTTCGCCTGGGCACTGGGGAGCTGGTGGTCTCAGAGCATGATTTTCGGGATCTTTGCAGTCCCTGGTGGGGCTTCTTAAACCAGCACATGTGCCTTCTCCTCAAGCCGTGACCTCTCTCCTGTGCTTCAGGAAGCATCCAAGTTAGGGTGGGGAGGGGCGGAGGAAAGGGAGGAGGGAATTATGTCTGGCTACAACAAATCGGATTTCCTTGCATTTTCCAGCAGACCAAGTAAAGCAAAGATAAATAAGATGTCTCACGATCCCTCCTCAAAAATAAATAACTCATCCCCAACTGGTGGTGTCTTCCTGTTTATAACTATAAACCCCAGGAAAGTGAAATTGCGACTGCAGCATGCATGAATTATTTTAGTCAGACATGCTATTCTCTTCCACCTCCTAAGCAAGAATTCATCAGCTCCAGGCTGAGAGCCAAGATTTCTCAAGACAGGGCCTAGGACCACACAGAGGGAGGGGAGGAAGGGACTAGGCAGAGACTCAGCAGAGCCGAGGGAGGCAACGGGAAGGGGCCAAGGATGGTGCTGCTGGAGCCCGCAAGAAGAGATGAGTCTTGCTGGCCACTCTGGACTCCTGAGTCACCAGCACAGAAAGTTTTCCTGACCTTATATGTAAAAATGAGTACAGCTAAGTTTGACAAGTTATTGACTGAGCACCCCCATATCAGAAAGAAGCAATGAATGGCAGAAGAAAAATAAAGACAATTTCTAAATCAAGCTGCCTAAAGGAATAGGGACCCGTGACCACCTCCCAAAGGCCCCATCTCCAAATAACGCCACATTGGGAATTAGGGCTTCAACATAGGCATGTATCTGGGGGCAGGGACACAAACGTTCAGTCCACAGCACAGGCCAAAAAAAAAAAAATCTCTCCCTCTGTCCCTCTTACACACACATAAAACAGATGACTGCACAAGCTGGAGGGCCGGAGGGTATTAAGAAAGGGGAATACATTGTAATGGAATCCAACTAGTACCTTCTAAATCTATTAAAACTTTTTAAAAGGAAAAAAAGGGAGTTTGATTAGTTCACCTACTGTGTGCACGAAATGTACGGAGAGGCAGTCTTCACACACGAGAGGACTCTGGCCACCGTGTGCCAGTGAGGGCTTTTGTTACTATTTAACACCTCTGAGCCCCTACTATGTGTCAGGATCTTAATACACACTGTGTCATTTAATCCTGGGAATACTAGCTGCTCTCTTAGCTTCCCCAAGGAAACTACAAGTAGAACAGAACTTGGAAACGTCCTTTACAAAAGGAACGTGGCAAACAGTAGACTTACGGATGAAATCGTTGCCCATGAGAAAGGGTGCAGACGGCAAAGATACGCTTTGTTTTTGTGATTACATATGTGAACCCTGAGAATCACAAAGTATCAGAAAACAAAGTTGTCTTCCACAAGTTCACCAGCTCTGACAATTTAATACTTTTGAAATGTATCTACAGCCATGAGATTGGCAAAACTGCACTTGTATGATACAGCAGAAACTGGCGGTTCTCTCCAGTCCTCGTTATCCAGATCCCCATCCTCTTTTTCAGAATACGTGTGCTCCTTGCCTTACGATGGGGCTACGTCTGGATAAACCCATCATACGTTGAAATTATTGTAAGTTGAAAGTGTGTTTTCAACTTAAGACATTTTCAATTTACGATGGGTTTATCCGGATGTAACTGTCATTAAATCAAGGAGTGGACTGAGCGAGTATTGCTTTTACACCGTGATAAAACTGAACTATCGTAAATCAGAGACCATCTATAGAATCCTTCCTCCCCACCATGGTAGACAGAATAATGGCCTTCCCAAATATGTTTACATCCTGATTCCCAGAATCCGTGAAGATGTTACCTAACATGGCAAAAGGGGCTTTGCAGATTTAATTTAAGTATCTTGAGATGGGGACTGTATCCTGGATTAACTGGGTGGGCCCACTGTCATCACAGGGGTCTTTAAAAGATGGAAGAACCAGAAAAGGAAATGTTTTGAAGGAAGCCAGAGTCAGGGTGACGGGAGGCAGAGGCCAGGAGCTAAGGAATGCAGGTGGCCTCTAGAAGCTGGAAAAGGTAAGGAAAGGGATCCTCCTCCCCTAGAGTCTCCAGAAGGTTCTCAGCCCTGCCAACCCATTTTGGACTTCCGACCTCCCGAACTGTAAGATAATAAACTTGTGTTGTTTGCAGCCATTACGTGTGTGGTAATTTGTTACGGCACGAATAAAAACCGAATACACCCCTGCCCCAGTTTTTGCTGGGCATATGGTTGCCCAGCTGGAGAGTATGTTTCCCAGACTCCCCAGCGGCTACATGTGAGACTGTAGCTAAGTTCTTAGCCACGGGGTGTGGGTGGAAGTGACGTGAGCTGTTTCCAGGTCACATCCTTAACAAAGGGAAGCGGCTCCCCGTCCACTCCCCCCTGCCATGGACTGGAAGCTGGGCACAGTGCTGGTAAGCCAGCTCCAGCCACGCCAACAAGAGAGAAGGAACCTTGTCCCCAGTGACTTTGTGGAGCAAAGCAATTTGCCCACCCTGACCAGTCCAGTGGCCAGCAGGCAAGTAGCCCGAGAGAAAAATAGACACCTATGCTATCTTGGGGTCTCTGTGACAGCAGTTAAGCCTCCGCCCCAATACATCAGGGATACCAAATATTGGTGGGAACGGGGAACAGCAGAAATGTTTACACTCTGGGAACACACATTTTGAAAATCAATTAGGCATTCACTTCTAAAGTTGAATATTCATATATACTCTCCTTCCATGAATATGTTATCTTCTTCATTCATTAGTTTGTTCACTCATTCATTCATTTGTTGGGAATATATGCTGGTACAACGCTTTGGAAATCTAGCAACTTAAAACCCAGCAAAACCACCCCTTGCTATATATACCTTTAAAAAATATATTTTACATATGCACCAGAGACATTTATTAGAATGTGATAGGAAGTCTGTTCCTAGTAGCAAAAAACTGGAAGCAATGCAAAGGTCCATCAGTAGGAGAAAGGGTAAATACATAGTGGCATGTTTAAACAATGGAATGCCAGACAGCAAAATAAATGAACTGCAAAACTAGAGACAACACGCAAGTCACAAGTCTCTGTGCAGTTTTGGTCCCAGTTTTATAAAAGCAAAAACAAGCAAAAGCAGACAATATGTTTTTAAGAGATACATATGGAAATGATAAAAACTATTTCTTAAAAAAGAAGGGAAAGATGATTTTTAAAAAGGACTTATGGTGGTTGTTTCCTCTAGGGAATAGAGAGGGGCGGGATGGAGCCAGAGCACACGGTGTTTTAGTCCTTACAAGAACCAACGGGTTTGCAACTATACATTTCATAACGATGCTTGATGCCGTACACATGACATCAAGGATCACATCAGCGTTCAGAACTGTTTTTAACGCCTACCACCACGTGAAAAGGCCTCAGAGAGAACTCTATGAAGGAAGGGTCATCACTGCGGTTTGAAGAGAGAAAAGAGATGGGAGAACCAAGCGAACACGAAAGGACTGCACTGCAGCCAGCAGCCCGTGCCCTGTCACACTGCCGAGCATCAACTGCATTTCCGAAGCGCGCCATCGTGCCTCCTATGAGCGTTGATTTGAACGTTAGCGGGTTAATTTATACTTAATTTGTGAATTCATTTCAGGTTTATACTTGCAAATGAGTTAAAAGCAAAAGTAGCTTATATCTAGTTAAGTGCCTGTATTTTCAAGTAGCATTATTATTTAAAAGCTTAAGGCTATTAAAAAGGAATGAAGTTCTGACACACGCTACAACATGGATGAACCTTAAAGACATTATGCTGAGTGAGAGAAGCCAGACAGAAAGACCACAAATTATGATTCCACCTGTACGAGGTACCTAGAATAGTCAAATTCACAGAGACAAAGTAGAATGGTGGTTTCCAGGCATTGGTAAGCAGTTTCAGCTTGCTTGGGAAGATGAAAAATTTCTGGAGGTGGATGGTGGTGATGATGGCACAACAATGTGAACATACTTAAAATACCACCGAACTGTACACTTGAAAATGGTAAATTTCATGTTAAGCTAACAAACATTTTTAAAAGTTTAAGGCAAGGCAGGGATTCTTGGGAAATATTGTCCTTGTGAAAGGAACCTCAGCATCCATTTGAGAAACGCTGTTCTATTTTGCTTCTGTTTAAACCACCAGCAAGGAGCGAGTTTCAGAGGCTGATGAAACATTGTTGTTTCTCAGAAAGCGCTCTTCTAACTTGATGCCTGCTCCTAAAAATCTACAACCTTTCCTTCTTTCTGGATAAACAGAACTTGTTCAAACAAACACCCTTTGGTTTAACTGCTTATTTCATTGTGTGGTTCTTAAAATGACCACATCACAATCTTCTCCCCCTCCATGAGGGAAATGAAAGTTAAGTAAAATGTGTCACTGAGTGAAACTTTAGATATCTTTGAGTTCCCCTAGTTATCAGATCTTACACTTAACAGGCACTCAATAAACACTTGTAGAATTTAATTGAATTCCAATATACAGCAGTATTGAGTCAACTGTTTTGTTTGTCTTACAAATTAGAGTCAGGTTACATTTACAATATGAAAATGTAACAAAAGCAGAAAGTATATGGTACATATTTGCTACCAATGCTCTCTAACATTTATTACGGTTGATTTTAGAACCTTCACAGAAACTAACCCCTGAACATCATAAATATTTAAAAAAAAATTTTTTACCAGGCACATGTGCTGACATATGGCATACGCTTGGTGGCTGAGGAATGTATACTGCCCACAACGCTGTCCATCATCAAAACTGATGCGTCTCTACCCAAAAGACCAAATGATACTGTATAAGAAAGACACCTGCACCTGAATGTTTATAGCAGCACAATTCACAATTGCAAAGATGTGGAAACAACCCAAGTGTCCATCAGTACATGAGTGGATTAATAAAATGTGGTATATGTATACCATGGAGTACTATTCAGCTTTAAGAAACAATGGTGATATAGCACCTCTTGTATACTCCTGGATAGAGCTGGAACGCATTCTACTAAGTGAGGTATCCCAAGAATGGAAAGACAAGCACCACATGTACTCACCATCAAATTGGTATTAACTGATCAACACATAAATGCACATATAAGAATAACATCTATTGGATGTTGGGCAGGGGGAGGGGGGAGGAGGGAGGAGGGGACGGGTATTTTCATACACAAAGAGTGCAATGCACACCACCCGAAGGATGGACATATTTGAAACTCGGACTTGGGGGGGGGAAGGGCAACGGCAATATACGTAACCTAAACATCTGTACCCCCATAATATGCTGAAATAAAAAAAAAAAAAAACTGATGCGTTGAAAAGGCAAGGCTTTGAGCTGGTTCTTGCAGCCTGGATCCTGGGGGTTCTAGCCACCCTTGCTTGGTGCCCTTTGAAGCTCAAAGCATAATTTTTTTAGGGGAGTGCCTGATGTTGACACAAAGCTAACCTAGAAACCACAAGGGCCTTATTACAGCCACGGCCTTTCCCTTGCCGGCATGGGACTTGGATCCATATCTCAGCCAAATATGAGGTCACACTGATGACCCAGGGCCTTCCAGATACAAATTTTCCCTATGGCCTGGGAAACAAAGTTCCTTTAGATGGCAATCAGGTGGTGAAAGTAAAACAATGGCAAAAAGGGGAAGAGAAAGAGAAGGAACCGAACTCGAAAGGGCTTCACCACTCCCTGTGCATCCCCTAACATCACACCTGAACTTGGGACCAGGATTAATCATCTCAAAATGGTGCAGTGGAATAGACAGTGTTGTGCAGCATGAAAGCCCACATGCAGTTTCCTTTAGAAGTGTTGATCTCTCTGTCTCTCTCTCTCTCTCTCTCTGTCATTCTCTCTCTCTCTCACACACACACACACACACACACACACACACACACTCACACACAGAGGGGATGGTAAGCCATGTGAGCACACAGTTTCTTAAACTAACACCGAAGGCAAACACAAGGAGGGCCATCACCCTGCCAATCCACATGTGACAATCCCCCTGAACTACACCCCTTTTCGTTCTCATCATAGGCCATTCCACTCACTTGGGGACCTATGGAAACAAGAAATGGCTGTAAAACGCCACCCTGCCTACAACTTGATCTCCTTACAGGACAAAAAGGGAGCACATGTCCATCACATCCTTATTTATAACATCGAGATTATGGAAGCAACCTAAATGCTCAAATGATAAGGAAATGTTTACATAAATCAAGATGCATGAATTCACATATTTTGCTACTAAAATACCAGCTTTGAAGATGACCATGAAGTGAAAAAAAAAAAAACAGGACATACAATTATGTATATATCGAATTAATACACAGATATAAATAAAGTACATACACATACACATACAAGTATATAGTAAAAACCTTAAAAAGAAATACACTAAAATAAAATGGCAGTGGTCATATTTGGGTACTGCATGGGTGGTCAGTTAAAATTCTCCTGCTTCCTTTTTCCTAAACTCTGTAATATAGTCACTAAATATTTATAACCAAAAAATTTTAAGCAGCTAGAATAAGAAACATGTGCTAGAATCTGCCTGGCCCCTCAGCCAGGGCTGGAGCCCTCTCTTGGAATCGTCTGCGAGGGCTTTTAAGGTAAGGCCTGTGCTGGCCGAAGGGGCCACTGGCCGGCTGTGGGCTGGGAAGGGCCGGGAGAGGGTTTGAAGGAAAAGATGGGAGGGTGTGAGGAAGGGAGAGTGCAGGAGGAACTGGGCTGAGGGGAGAGAGCTGGGTGGGGGCGAAAGAAGGGAGGGAGACAGGCAAGGGGGACCGGGCAGAAGAGAGGATGGGAGAGAGGAAAGAAAGATCTGGAAGGAGACAAGGGGATGGAGGGAGAGGCTGGGAGATGGGAGAGAGGGAGGAGGAAGAGAGAGGAAGAAGTCTGCTTAGTAAGAGCAGGCTGGAGAAGGGGGCGCAGGGGAGAAGGGATGTGGGCAAGGTGAGAGGGGAGGAGTGGGGAAGAGAAGGTGGAAGAGGAGGGGCTGAGAGGAAGGGAGGGGAGAGTGCTGGAGTGAGGACAGTCAGAGGGTAGGTGGAGGGAGAAGGTGGAGGGGAGAGAGGGTGGGGGAAAGAGAAGGTGTAGGTAGGGGGAGGGAAGAGGGGGCATCGGGAGTGGGGAATGGGAGAGCTGGTGAGGTGACAAAGAGAGGGTGGGGGACAGGGAATCTGAATGGGGGGTGCAAGGGAGAGGACAGGAGGGTAGTGAGGGATGAGAGGGGAGAAAGTAGGGGCAGAGAGAGGAGAGAGAAAGGGTGAAGGAAGGAGGGAGGAGCCAGGCAGACAGCCAGACACTTTAGAGCCCCCTGCCCCCTTCCGGAGCAGTCTCTGCCTCTGGGGTTCGCTTGCCAGGCGGTGGCTGTTTTTCACAATGTCTTTATCTCTTCCTCCATTTAAAAACCCACAGGTTCCCTAAAAGAACCAGACGTGTCACAACTGTGCCCTTCCCCCAGGCATGCTATCACCAACCCATCCAAGGGCCCCCAAAGGCACCGCCCTACTTTTTAAGTGCCACCAACTCAATAGGAGACACCCAGCTCAGTAATATAATTCAGGGTCTCAAAGGGTAAAAATAACCCCATCACTGCCCTGTTGCAGGGGCTCACGCCTGTAATCCTAGCACTCTGGGAGGCTGAGGCAGGAGGATCGCTTCAGGTCAGGAGTTCCAGACCAGCCTGAGCAAGAGCAAGACCCCGTTTCTACTAAAAATAGAAAAAATTAGCCAGGTGTAGTGGTGTGGGCCTGTAGTTTCAGCTACTCGGGAGGCTGAGGCAGGAGGATCGCTTGAGCCCAGGAGTTGGAGGTTACAATGAGCTATGATGATGACACTGCACTCCACCTGGGACTATGGAGTGAGACTGACTCAAAAAAACCAAAACAAACAAAAAAACACACAAAAAAACCCCTGTTACTCCAAAGCACAACCATTCCTGGCACAGACAGGGGCCCTTGGAAGGGAGCCTTGTGGAAGGACTCTGTGAGGATGGAATGAATACCCTCAATCGATCGGTCACCAGAGCACAGGCGAGGCCCCACGGTCTCATATCAATCATCCCCTTCTCAAGAGAAAGCCAGAGAAAATGGGTTCCCGGCACTCTCAGGAATTCTAGCATCCTCATTTATAGTGCCTTTCCCAAGGACAGCCCCACAAGTGCCCCCACCTCCCCAGGCACTGCTTCCCAGGGGCAGGGTTTTGTTTGGGTCATAGATGTGTCCCAGCACCTAGCACACACCTGCAACCGGGTAGGCCTTCCTTCAACATTTACGCCAGGACTGGAACTGGGCGCCTGCCTTCCCCCATGGATGGGGGCATGGAGCAGCCACCTGTGTATCTAGGTGGGGCGTTGGGGGAGGGTGACACTGACTCCAGTGGGCTCAGAGTCTCACTAATGGGAATTTGGAACTGGCACCAAACCAAGTCACCCTTAACAAGTGGCTGGAACTGTGGCACGTGCCCTGTGAACAAGTCATACAGAGAGAAGAAAGGGGACAGGGCAGGGAGGAGAGATGGCCAAAGGGCATGCTGGGAAGCTGGCCCATCCCTGGTTCCAGGCTCTTCTCGGGGCCCAGCTCCTTCAGTGGACACCCTTGGGTTGCACAAGAGGTCCCTGGAAACAACATCCCTTTTTCAGGTTACTGGGCTCTGCTTGGCTTCCGTCACTTGAAGAAAGTCCTTGCTATACACACACAACATGAAAGTGGGAAGACAGTTCCTAACTCAGTTAAGAACCAAGGCCTACATCCGTTAAGATCCAGGACAAAGTTTCTACCAGTTAAGAACATGAATCAGTTGAGACTCAGGAGTACACAGCAGGGGTCCCCAACCTATGGTGACTTGTATAATTATTTCATTATATATTACAATGTAGCCATAATAGAAATAAAGCGTATAATAAATGTAATGCACTTGAATCCTCCCGAAACCATGCCCCCTTCCCCGGTCCATGGAAAAATTGTCTTCCATGAAAATGGCCCCTGGTGCCAAAAAGGTTGGGGACCGCTGTAGAGAACTCTCCCAAGATACACCTGTCCCCATCAAAATCAGATGTGAGGACCCAGGCACAGAGTCCAAATCACCAACTAGATAGAAGTCTGCCCATCATCAATTAATCAGGATGTAAAAAGGAGGGGAAATAACAGAAATGCCTACCTGCTGGCATATGTATGAGATCTCCCTGAAAGAAAACTCGAGAAACAAAATATCAACAACTTACGGGGAGAGTCACTGGATACCTGGAGGACAGAGATGGGAAGGAGACTTTTTATGGTAAATACTTTTCACCTTTTGAATTTTGAATCACCTAGATATACAACTTATTCCAAAAATTAACTTTAAAAAATAATTTAAAAATTTCTCAAGTAAGCAGCTGTAGACATTATGTCCAACAAACAGATGAACATAGTGTGAACTACTTCCCCCTTTCTAATTATTTCTTCGATTGGTGACACCTCTGTCCCCCAAACCCCCCAGCCAATTACTTTCCTTTCATTTGTTTTCTGACAAAGGCAGCAATTAAGCTTAAAAAAAGTACCATCAATTAACAAACACTCTGCCCAACCTGCTTTAGGTATCACAGATGAGCTCACTGACAGACTGTATTTGGGTTGACACCTCTGTTCTCCATCTAATAGTTTATTGAGAACAAAGGGACAGTGGGAAATCACTGGTTAAGCGGCTAAAAACTGTCCCATTTTGTTCAAGTTGTGAAGAGGTGTTTTTGTTTGTTCTGCTTTAATGTCAAAATAGGAGAAAGGCAAAAGCGCATTTGCGAAGCCATTCCAGCCGAGCGAATTTCATCCAGAAGAGAGAATTTCATCCAGAAGTGAGCATGTAAAATGCTCAGGCAGAGGGCAGCAGCCCCGACAGGCTGGTGAAGAAAATGGAGATCCATGAAGAAGCTGGCTAAGGGGAGGGGAGAGCAAAGCAAGGAAGTCTTCATCCAAAACAAGGTTCGAGCACTTCCATCTAGGTCCAGGCACAAACGTAAGAATGAGCTGGAATAATTAGACAGGACACTAAGCTAATTAAAGACTTTTCACATGGGGAGGTGGTGTGTGATGGATAAAACTGGTGCAGCCCCAGAGGACCAGACCTAGAACATGGCCCCAAGTCTTCCAAGTCTAGAACAGTCCAGAGAAATCCGGTAAAAACACAAGAGCTGCTGTTTGCATTCTGACTGGTAAGAAGTCGAAGGAGATGGTAATTTAAACTGTCTATACATGCTGTACTTGGGTGCTTAAGGACTTAAATTTGCTATGCAAAGTGAGTAATTAATGAGCACTGAAATATTTATAGTACTTAATCCTAGATAGGAAGAAATAACAGTACGAATTGAATTGTACTTCATCTGGCCACTCTGTCACCATACCTGGGGACACCACTTCCCTGGCCGCTGGAAGGAAATAAGCAAAGGCCTTTTCTGAGCTTTTCTTACAAACTGAATACTGTTCAGTTAGGACAAATAACATAGGATTTTTGTTATTAGTGTTTTTTCTTCCTAAGGCTAAAATATACGCACGGTTTATCACTGAGTTAAGACCCACAAGCTGTATTTTGCTTTAAATATCCCCTAATGGAAACTACAGATCTGTCTGTAAGGTATTGTCCATAAAATAATGATCAAGTTCAAAACCAAGTGCATATAATCAACCAGATTGCCAGTGTACCTTTGCCAGCTGAAGGAATCTAAGCGAAGAAATGTGAAACGTCATCAACCTTTTGTGTGTGAATTCAAGGGATCGGTTTGGCATTGCAGTGTTTTCTACGATTCGAACATTCTTTTTTTTTTTTTTTTTTTGAGACAGAGTCTCACTCTTTTGCCCGGGCTAGAGTGAGTGCCATGGCGTCAGCCTAGCTCACAGCAACTTCAAACTCCTGGGCTCAAGCGATCCTTCTGCCTCAGCCTCCCAAGTAGCTGGGACTACAGGCATGTGCCACCATGCCTGGCTAATTTTTTCTATGTATGTTTAGTTGTCCAGATAGGCCGGGCATGGTGGCTCACGCCTGTAATCCTAGCTCTCTGGGAGGCCGAGGCGGGCGGATTGTCTGAGCTCAGGAGTTCGAGACCAGCCTGAGCAAGAGCGAGACCCTGTCTCTACTAAAATTAGAAAGAAATTATCTGGACGATTCAAACATTCTTAATGAATCCCAGTAATTGCCAAGGAAGTTACCGAAGCAACTAACTCACAAGTGCTTCAGGATGTAAAAAGAAATTCAAAATTTCCCCACAGGATGAAAGGTATGTAACCAGGGAAGGTGCCTGGAGAGAGAGAACCAAGATAAAGTGCCTCCCAAAGGAAACATCTACCAAAAACGTTTTAAAAACAACATAATCATACTTTTCCTTTTCCTATATTCCTTTGGAATCTCAACTGGGATACTTGGGCTTCCAAGTGTTTTCCAAATTGGCCGGCCCATCCAGGAACCCCCAGGTGACATGGATTCTGATGTTCAAGTTAGAAACTTACTAGGAAGGGGTGACAAAAAAAAAAAAGTTTTGGAACTAGATAGTAAGATTGTTTGCAAAACATTGTGAATATACTTAATATCACTGAATTGTACACTTAAATGGTTAAAATAGCAAACTTTATTATATATATTTTACCATAATTCAGGGCTGGTTCTTTCTTATTGAAAGGCAGGCAGGTTCTGCCACTAGGGGACCATGTCACTCTGCCTCTCTGAGTGAAGGCATGGGCCATGACTGCCTTCCAGCACTTCGATGCCAGGGACCAATATGTGAGAGGCAGAAGGACCCATCACCTGTCCCCCCACCTAAAAACACATCCCACTAGCAGCCAAACACTGCAAGAAACGAGCTTAACAACTTAGTGCCCACCTCTCCCCGGGTTAAAGACCTGGGTATTGACAGAAGAGCAGCAACAGTTGTATTAAGACACTCTCCACTCCAAGAACAAAATGGTGAAAGACAGTGCCAAGAGTCCTGCTCTCTAATGACTTCTAGGTTCATTCATAAAATGAAGACTGTGGCAATAGAAGAAAACTGTATGTTCCAGAAGGGCTGCCGCTGAAGTATGGAAATGATGCTTCAACCATCTGTGTTAACAAGCTTCTGAGGTGCCCTCAGAGCAGGCTTGCTCAACCTCGGCATGGCTGACATTTGGGGCCAGATAACTCTTTGTTGTGGGGGATTGTCCTGTGCACTGCAGGCTGTTTAGCAGTGCCCCTGACCTCTGCCCACTAGATGCCAGCAGACTGACCGCCCCAGCTGTGACAACCAAAAGTGTCTCCAGACATTGCCAAATGTTCCCCCTAGAGAAGGAGGAAACCCCGGGTTGAGAGCCACTGCCAGAGAGAATTTCCTCTCCTGAAACTTGCAGTTCTTTTTTGAAGCCACATGACATGTGTGGCATCACCCTTCTCACCTACTGTGATGTGCACCACCATGAACTGTCAGCAAACAGACCTTGTCAACATGCTCTGCCCAGGAGACTTTACAATCACACTCACTCCTGGCAGCCCATAGTCTCATAGAATCACAAGTAGTACCCGTACTTGGGTGAAAGGGTTACACATTCATTCATTAACATATGGCACTTACTGCGCGCCAGGCAATGCGCCAGGGCAATGGAGTTGGCAGTTGGAGACCCAGTTGGAGATGCAGACTTAGCACAAGATGAAGTGCTGTATGGCATACCTTTGGAGCAGGCTTCAAAGATGAAAGAGGGGTGTGGTAGGCTGAATAATGGGCCCCCAAAGATGTCTGCATACTAATCCCTAGAACCGGTGTATACATTCCGTTACATGGCAAAGGGGACTTTGCAGGCGTGATTAAGTCAAAGCTCTTGAGAAGGGGCGGGTATCTCAAATTGTCCAGGTGGACCCAATGTAAAACAACCATCTTCATAAAAGCAATGTGGGCAGAGCTGTGTAAGCTAGAAGGAGATGTGAGGTCGGAAGCAGAGCTTGGAGTGACGCAGTCACAAGTCAAGGAAATGCAGGCAGCCTCTAGAAGCTGGACAAGGCAAGGAAACGGATTCCTCCAGAAAGAAGGCAGCCCTGCTGACACCTTGGTATCAACACAGTACAATCCATTTTGAACTTCTGACCTCCAGAACTGTAAGATTACACATTTGAGTTGTTTCAAGCCACTAGGTTTGTATTACAGTAATTTGTTGTAGCAGCAATAGGAAGCTAATACAGGGAGGCTATGAGGCAGAAAAGAAAGTGACATCTGTTCCCCATCGAGAAAACTAGGTGGGCAAATGCTCAGAGGCCTGAACAAACATGGAACAAGAGAAGGCATTGATCAGGTGGCCGCCAAGCTTCACCAAGGCTTGGCTAAAGCATTCAGGCTCTAAAGCATTTGCAGAAGGGTAGACACGTGGGGCCAATTCCAGAAACATTTGGGCTTGACTGTAGATTGGAAGGGGCTGAGAGAGGGGAGAGGAGAAGGAACAAGGTAAGGCACACAGCAGCATGCCTATGGAAGTGACAGGAAAGACGACGGGGAATACCCTCAACGCAATGGGAAGAAAAAGAGGCACGGCAGGTATCAGAGGAGGAGGGGGAGGACTGCTGAGCTCAGCTTGCAACATGCTCAGTTTGAGGTATCTAAGACACACCTGCATGAGGTCAGTTGGGAGGTTATGAATGATAACCCCGACTGGCCATTGCTGGCGTTGGAGATGGAGGAAGAGGCTACAAGCCAAGGAGTGTGAGCACACTCTGGAAGCTGGAAAAGGCAAGGAAAGGGATTCTCTCCCAGAGCCTCCAGAAGGAATGCAGCCCTGCTGACATCTTGATTTTATCCCAGTGATGGATAAACTTGTAATATCTCAAGGCACCAAGTTTGTGTTAGTTACAGCAGCAGTAAGAAACTAATACAGGTACTAGGTATAGAAAATCATGAACAAATATCAAAAACCAGAATAGTGCTCATAGTATATTCTAAAGCCCCTTCTAAAGAGGATGGAGGCCTGTGTGATACTCTGGTAAAAATCTCGGAGACTAACACTGAGATTGGGTGGCTGGTGCCACTAATGTGCAGGTGTTGGAGGTCTGCCTTGGACTGGATTCATGGAAGAATCCGCACTATAGTTCCTTAACTCCATGAGAAGTTTGTTTGAATTAGGAATATATTTTTCTCTAAGGTCATGTGTCACTTATAACAGCATCTCGCTTTATGAGCAGAGTGCCTTGTGTGCTCCAGTTGAACCACAAGCTCTGGGCCTGGGCTTTACCACCTGTAAGGCAAGGAGGTTCTACACTTGACCCGGCATCAGAACCACCTGGAGGGCTTGTCAAAATGCAGATTGCTGGGCCCCACTCCCAGAGGTCCTGATTCATTAGATCTGCTGGGAAGAAGCCAGAGCATTTGTATCCCTAAAGGAATCCCAGGCGAGGCTGATGTTGCCCATCTGGGGACCGCATTCTGTGAACCACTTCTCTAACCCTGTAAGGATTCTAGTATTTTCTTCCCTTGCATCTTTCCCATTGAGAGTCTAACTCTTTGGCTCTCAGCATCTTGCTCTGTTACTCTCTCTTCCCTTCATATTATAACACTTCAGTCGTCCCTTTTGCTTAATGCTGAAAAACAAACAGTCCAGGCTAGAGCTGGCTGATACTAAGTAGCCACAGAACATACCTAGAAAGCCATTCGCATCCTGCACTGCCTCCTACTCCCTGCTCCTACTCATCACTTAGTTAACTCAGAGAAAAAGAAAGAGCAGTCCTGCTGGTCGGGCACTCACAGCTGGGCCTGAGGGTCCTGTTGAAGAGAAACAGCTCCCCAGAACTCCAACATCAGGCAAAGCCACTCTGTGACCAGGATGGGATAAGACCAAAACAAGACCACTTTATGATCATGTCTGAACACAGACAAAACATAAACCTTGTCCACACAAATGTGATCAAACATCCCCCAATCCCGGCTAATACAACCGACTGCTTCTTTTCCAGCCACAACCGTGGCCTGGCTCTAATTTTCCCTGCTTTTAGAAAACAGTAGTTAAGACACCCAGTTACAGAATTACTGTGGCAGTGTTCAATCCAGAGTAATGCCTGGCTTCCTTAGCCGCTCCCCAAAACCGACTGACACAGGAGCAAATCCTTTAAGTCATGCTTTCTGGAACCCTCTCGCTGAGATCTCCCACTCCACCCCCGGGTTCCCATGGTGTCTGTTCTCCCTCCCTGCAATGAGAAAACCCAGCTTGTTCAACTTCAGGTGTGTGGCTGGAGGACAGTGAGGACTCATATTCAACCTTCAGATTTCTGTTCACCCATGATCTCCTCAAAGACATCATCCCTATCTATCCCTCTCGAGGTAGATTCTGAACTAGATTCCCCTTCTCTATGCTTGTTTCATGAGCCCTACTATGGCTTTTCATTCCACATTGCCCTGAGCATCGCATTCAAATCATCCTCCATTAGACTGAGAAGCCCAAGCCGGCAGGTCTATGTGCACCTGTTCCTAGCACAATGCCTGGCACAAAGCAGGCAGTCAAAAAATATAGGCTAGATGGATAAATGAACAAATACTGACCACTGTATGCAGCATACTTTAAAACAACTACAAATACAAGACTTGATGAGAGAATGTCAGTAACACAAAAAGAACTGAAGCAGTAAGAGAAGAAATAACCAACGTCTGGCAACCAGGGCCACAGCAAGGTTTTGCTTGTGCCACGCTGGATGGAAGGGGGTAAAGGTCATGTACAATAAAGGTGGAAGCCATTTTTCTTCCATTTCTAACTCAAGACTTGTTTGTGGAAGCCAACACATTACGTTCATTTTAGCTTTAGTTTAGCATAAAGCAGCCTACCACCGACACGATACATTGTTAAAAACTGTCCATACTTTGGTGTTACTCTGGGATTCTTTAAACAGAAATCATTTGCTGGGCTTGCAAACCCTTCCACTACTCACAGATTTGGGTCATAATAATATTTGTGCAATCGTAATTATAAGAGGCTTTCCCTGTGTCTGGCACTGTAGGCATCTCCCAGCAAGTTCAGAGGGCACATTCTGATGGGCTTTTGTAAGAGGCCATTTTGCAACGAACCAGCTTCATTTCAGGGTTAGGGATTTGGTTCTTATCAGTTATTCATATTTTTAAGATCAAAGACTATAAAATACAATTTAACTGTGTTTCCATCAACAGAAAAATCATTATCAAGCCAGGTAAGAATACAAGTGTATCACAGCCAGGCTCAGTGGTATACACTTGCAGTCCCAGGTACTTTCGAGGCTAAGGTAGGAGGATCGCTGGAGCCCAGGAATTCGAGTCCAGCCTGGGCAGTATGTGAGACCTCATCTATCAAAAAAACAGAACAATTGCATCAAATTGACAAACAGGATAAATCTTCTGAAAACCAGAGACTTGGGGGAAGGGGCGTGCCTGTGTGTGTGTACACACAACCTCAGCACTGTGAGGTCACTCCATTGGAAGACATATAGAATCAATAGTTAAATACTTGCACTTCATCACAAATTCATTGCTGAAAACGCTTTCAAAAAGAGCAGGTGATCTTTAGCCACAAACTACTACAAGTGCCTTAAATACCACTATAAATATAATGAATTAAATGACATTCATTTTAATCTTATCACTTCTAAGAATTAACTCCTGAAATAAATGAAAATCAATTTCTGCTCCCCTCCCCCACCCATTAATGGTTACAGTAAAGATGAAGCTTGAAAGGACTAGAAGCTACAGAAGCACTCTCTAATTTTCTTTGGAGGGTCTGAAGAATGAAAGCAGTTCAGATCTGAATGATAAACGGATCTGTTTCTTCTTAACTGGAACTCAGTCCCCTTCTCACTGAGATATACAAAGCACAGCCTGGCCATGGGAGAGGACATTTGGATCTAACTTTTTCGTGGGTATAATCCTCTCGGTGACCCACCCAAAATGAAAGGTGGGTCACCAAGAGGATTTTTTTGTTACTTCAGGACAAATTAATCCATTACTAAAGTGACCTGTAAGGTTTAAAGTATCTGCTTTTATTAACGAACTAAATCACCTTATCAGGGGCCAAAGCAAAACAAGAATTCGAGTGAAGTGTTTTGTAGAGGAGGATTTCATACCATTCATTCATTCATTCATTCATCCAACAAATATTTAGCTCCTGCTCTGTGCCAGGCACCAAGAACAACAACAACAAAAAAAAACCGGTGCTGAGCAAAACATGCAGCACAGCACTGCCCCTATGGTCACCGAGCTTACAGTAGGGAGGACTGTTAAATATGTAATACTGCTGTGGGGAAAAGGCACTGTATGAGAAAGGTAACAGGAACTAATTTAGACTGTGGGTGCCACGGGAATCTGAGAAGGACACCGTGAAAAAAGTGACATGTATGCTGAGAGGTCATCAGATTACCACCACTTTAGGAAAGGAAAAGCGTTTTGGCAAAGAACCACAAATGGGATTTTAACTTTGCGTGTCAGCAACTGACTGGGTTAAACCTTCCCTCTCCCAGTGCTTCTGTCTTCATGAGCTTCCTATGACTGCTCCCCATCACTATCGAATCCTGTTACCTGAACACAGAGAGGTCTCGCTTTATTGTGATTTTCTATAACCTGCAGCCTCCCTCTGCTTGGCCTAGGAACACCCAAAAATAATCTGCCAGAGGCATGAAAACCAGAGGCTGGCTGTCAGCAAGAATATTAGCTGGGTAGACCAAACATTTAACAGCCCAGGCAATCACAAGTCCTTCGCCCAATAAAGTGCCAGCTCCTCTGGGCAGCAAGGTGGTTCCAGTACTCCGGGATCTATACCAAATGTGACCCAGGGGATCTAAGGGTTAGTTGCCTACTTGGAACTGATGTTTGCTCCGTAAATCAAGGACTGGATCACCACTTGCAGTTCCCCGACCCTGAGGACTTAGAGGAGGGTGTGGGAAGTGGCCTTTGAGCATCACTGAGCGGAGAGCTCGCCAGGCTGGAGGAAGGCAGGCAGAGAGGGGGCCAGGGCCAAGAGGAAGGGGGATGCCAAGGGAGGTGCGTCAGGAGCTCAGGACCCGGGACGGCGCGCCAGGCCGGGTACTGGGGCGTTTCCCGCCCCACCCCCACCCTATCAGCCCCCCCTCCGCAAGACAACCCAGCTCCCCGAAGACCCGGGAAGCTGGAGCTTCCACCGGGGAAGGGCCAGGCGGGCACCCTGAGCCCCGCGCATGGCCGGTGCCCACCAGGTCCGGGTACCCGCGTCTGCAGCACAGTGGAGGCGCGCACGGGTGAAAAAATGGCCAAGACAAAACTCTCCCCGCCCACCCAAAAAACCAACCACACCCCCTGCATCCCTCAGCCCCAGCCGCCCGGGGCCAGCCCCCGCGATCCTCTGCCCAGGCCCCCGCGGGTTCCCGTCGGCGCCGCGCGCGGGCTCGGCAGGGACACCGGCGCAAGTGGGAGTAAATGGGGGTGCGCGAGGCAGGCGAGGGCGCCCACCGCGGTGTCACCCGCCCGGGCCCTGCCCCCGGGGCGCCGTCCCCGGCTCCGCGGTTCTGGGACGGGAGCGCCGCCCCCGGGCTGAGGTGGGCGCCTGGGCGCGGGCGGCCCCCCACTCACCCATTGGCGTCGAACCCGGCCGGGCCGCCGAGGCAGCGTGAAAGTTGGCGGAGGCGGCGGGCGTGGGGGTCGGGGCGCTGGGATCGGGGCGCCGGGATCGGGGCGCACGGGTCTGGACGCGGCGGCGGCGGGGCCGGCTTCTTCCTCAGTGGCGGCCGCGGCGGCTCAGCGCCGCCCGCTGCTGCCTCTGCTGCTGCTGCCGCTGCTGCCCCGGGGCGACTCCTGCTGCTGCTGCTGCATCGCGGCCCGCTGCGCCCGGCTGCGCCGGGTTTCCTGCTCCCCGCGAGTGGAAATTGCGAAAAAAAAAAAATAAAGCGCCGCCCAGCTCAGCGCCCGGCAGCCGCGGCCGCGCCGCCCGCTCTCCCCTCCTCCTCACCGCCGCCGCGATGCTCCTGCGGCTCCGCCTGCCGGGGACGCGCGGCCGCCCGGGCGGGGGCGGGGCCGGTGAGGGGCGGGGCCAGTGAGGGGCGGGGCCGCGTGGGGGCTGGCTCCGGGGGCGTCCCTGCGGCTGAGGCGCTCCCGCGACCCACTCACCGCGTGCTCTGGAGGGACCCAGCTCCGCGCCGCTGCCCCCACCCGCAGCGCTGGGCTAACGCCCCGGGAAGTGCCGCGAGACTCCTCGAGACCGGAGGAGATGGGGGTCCGTGGGGGTGGGGGCGTGGGAGTGGAGGGGCACGTGGAAAAGGAGGAGAAGGGGGCTGACCGGGAGAGGGCGACGAGAGGCGGAGGACCGGCTGGGGGAGGGGAGATCGTGGGCAGGTGAGGGGCGAACACCTGCTGAGGGTGATGGCAGGTGACCCTGGGGGATCAGGCGATGCAGGACACGGCTTCCCAGAGGGGGCTGGTGGGAGGGAAGGAAAGGGGTCCCTGTGAAGGGAGAGAAACGCTGCGTGCCTTCAGTGCGGCGTAGGAAGGCAGGCAGGCCAGGTGCCACGAAGGAGGTGGTGGGATGGACATGGAAAAGAGGAGGAGGGCGCAGCGGGGCGATGGCGCGCATCGCCTGGCAGGGACCCTTCTAATCCCGCGCCCCGTGCCTGGGCCAGGGGGAGTCGCTTGCTCAGGAAATGTTCCCAGGGTCCGATATTCCCAGGAATCTTCTGAGACAGGGCTGGCTCCCTCCCCAACGGGCTTCATTGTGTCATATTGATCCCCAGACCTGGACAGCCAACCCTTGAGCAAGTGCTAAAATGCAAACAAGAAATTCGCGGGAATTCGTGGGCAACTCACAAGCTCCTTTTTGGGTCCATTCACCACCACACCTTTCACCATAGATGCTCTGCCTGCCATCACATTTATTTGCCAGCCGTTATTTCCTTTTCCCTTTCCACCATCTGGTGGTAGGAAGAGATAGTGAAATAGATGGGACATGTTCAGGCAGAAAGTAAGACAACAGAGAAGTTAGATCAATGCCCCTGAAAATGGAGGAGGCTGAGGGTCAGTGGACCCAAAGGTAACAAATAAAAGCTGACCCCCTCCCCACCAGAGGGCTGCTTCCACACCGCACCTATAATGGTGGGACAACTCTTGTAAATTGGTTACATCCTGAGATTTCTGTAGAAAAAATGTTCTTCTAATGGTCTCATCCGTTTTTTTTTTTTTTTTAACCCTCAAAGTCAGGGTCTTAGCAACAAGGACTAGTAAGCATCATCTTTCTAAATACTGCTCGTGTGTGTCAGAACAATCTTAACAGGAGACAGATCAAGGGACAGAGGCCCATCCATACAGTTGCTGAGATTGAAGTAGTAGTGACATCAATGTCTGACTCCTAAGGAAGGGATTAAAGAAAATGGAGGTTAAGAATCTGAAGTGTTGACCCAGTGCGGTCATCCCCACTACTGGGGAGGCTGAGGAAGGAGGCTCACCGGAGCCCAGGAGTTCTGAGCTGTAGTGCGCTATTCCCATCTGGTGTCCACACTAAGTTCTCTATCAATATGGTGACCTCCGGGAAGCAAGGGCCACCAGCTTGCCCAAGGAGGGGTGAACCGGCCCAGGTTGGAAACGGAGCAGGGCAAAACTCCCGTGTGCTGCAATTGCAAAGATGTGGAAACAACCCAAGTGTTCATCAATACATGAGTTGATTAATAAAATGTGGTATATGTATACCATGGAGTACTATTCAGCTTTAAGAAACAATGGTGATATAGCACCTCTTGTATTCTCCTGGATAGAGCTGGAGCCCATTCTACTAAGTGAAGTATCCCAAGAATGGAAAAATAAGCACCACATGTACTCACCAGCAAATTGGTTTCACTAATCAACACCTAAGTGCACATATAAGAATAACATTTATTGGGTGTCAGGCAGGTGGGAGAGGGGAGGAAGGGATGGGTATATACATACATAATGAGTGCGATGCGCACCGTCTGGGGGATGGACACGCTTGAAGCTCTGACTTGGCGAGGGGTGGGGGAGGCAAGGGCAACATACGTAACCTAAACATCTGTACCCCCATAATATGCTGAAATAAAAAAAAAAAACAAAAAACTCCTGTGCTGATCAGTAGTGGGATTGTGCCTGTGAATTAGCCATGGCACCCCTGCCTGAGCGACATAGTGAGACCCCATCCCTACAAAAAATAAGAAAAAAAATTAGCTGGGGACTATGGCAGTGTCCTATAGTCCCACGACTCAGGAGGCTAAGGCAGGAGGATCGCTTGAGCCCAGGAGTTTGAGGTTGCAGTGAGCTATGATCTCACCACTGCACTCCAGCCTGGGCAACACAGTGAGACCCTGTCTCTAAAAAAAAGAAAAGAAAAGAAATCTGAAGTGTGGAAAGCCTGGATGAATATTTAATTGAGTTATTCCTGCTCCAGGTACCCTGGTGCCTCGCTCATTACCTGGCTTGGTATACCATGTTCTAATCAGGGTGATGCGGCCTTGTGATATGATCTTGGGGTTGACAAACACTGAAACTCAGTGCTTGGCTAAACCCACTGTTACTGGGACATTTCTTTTCCCTGAACTCCACCCAGAAGGACTGGTCCGGGGTCTGCCCAATTCCAGAGGTGGTTCTCTTTACTAAGGCCAGGGTCAGTGGGTCATCTTAACCCTTTCTTGAAGAGACTCAGGCCCCTGAAAGTGACTGGGCATGTTTCAACATGGAAATAGCTGAGCTGGACTGGAAGTGGCCTAGCATCTGGGGTGCTGAAGATTCCTGGCTGGCTGCCCCATGTGTTCTCAGAGCGATGAGTCAAAAGTCTTTGATCACCCAGTCATAGCTTGCAAGGAAAAAAAAAAAAAAGAAAGAAAGAAACATCTTTGAACGTTGTTGATGATACCCACCATGGCTGAACTTACCTGGATATCGCAGAGGCCAATACACCTAAACCAGCACACTGGGTCTGAACTCAGTAGGGCTCAAAAAAAAAAAAAAAAAAAATCAGCAGCTTGTCTTATGACCTGCTTGGAAAAGATAATATTTTCATTGGATTTTTTTTTTCCTCAACTTCACAGGTGAAGACAGACCATCTGAAGTTTTGCATCCTGTTTCCACTCAGTCTATTTCGGGGCATACCTTTCCCTTCTCGAACGTGTACTCTTGATACTCGTGAGGACTCTTGATCTAGAGTATGCTTCCTACATGGACAAATTTGTCATTTTCTCATAAAAGAAAGACTGATGGCAAGACTTAACATTTTTGAAAATTCCTGAGCTGTGCCCTTATTTGAATGCCTTAACTAAAGTTGTGTCGATTCTATTCAGAACACTATAGATTTTCTCCACTTTAAGTTTCTCTAAATTACAAAAATGAACATTCATTCCATTTTGTTCACCTATTATTTATTTTTTCTGAATTGTTCCTATTGTCCTTTTGTTTTTCCTTTGACAAACTTTTGCTGACCAGCACAAGGGAAGTTAATATCAAGATTGAAATCGAGCTGCTGACATGAACGGATGTGTAATTCCTCATCCTGCCTCCCTCTTCCAGGAGTATTTTTTTAACAGAATAGTTAATGCAATATTTCAAATTACGTGAACTCATCTCGTGAGTATTTCTAGAGAAGTACAATTGTATTTAATACATCTTTGTCCCACTGAACTCCCTTTTCTACCAGAATAGAATGCATTTGGAGAATGGGAAGTATCTAAGCTGTGACACTTAAAATAGTATCATATGACTTAAAAGGCACCACTGTGCTGCTCAGTGGTGGCAACATTTTGGATAAAAATTGAAGGTGGTTGAGCCTCTGCCTATCTAGCACTTATAGCCTATCATACTTGCTCCAAGTACGTGGACTTGACATCTGTAATTTGCATGTAATGAATGATATTTTGCTTTGATAACCTTTAATATCATCTTTACATTAATTTAAATTACATGCTGAGTGCTTTACAAAAGATAATCATTATATAGTGCTTCTGATGAGCTTTATGAAGAAACGTAAAAATCTGACAGTGCCAGAAAGTAAAGATACGCTCAAAAAAAAAAAAATGACAGGGTACATCAAAAGGGCACGGGAGCCAACCTGAAAGGGCTCCCAAAGGCCAAAGCTAGAACAATTCAAGCAAGAAAATAAATAATGATAGTATTGGATTATAACCCAGAGAATAAAATTAGTATCTTCAAGTACATACGGATATAACTAAATAACTGACTAAATAAGGAAATAGATCAGAGAGAAGGGACAAGTCTTCCTTCCAAGGGAATTCCAATGAATAAATGTAGAAGAATGGAGGGAAAGAGAAAAGCACCCCTAGAATACCACAGTAATAGTTGATACAGACACAATCCAACTAAGATTCACAAATTAGTGGGTAAAAGTTCAAGGAGAAACAGGATGTTTGCATAGCTTCGAAGTGTTTTCCCTGAAATCAATATGTCTTCATATTTAATAACTTTACGTTGGACAACCCTGGTAGACGGCACCTCAGCAAGCAGTGAGGGCTCCACGCCAACACTTTCGAGGCTTTCCCGTTCCTCCTGTGCATCATGTGTGCCGGGTTAAAGGTAACTTATGTCTAGACCAAAAGCCGAAGGAATCGCTAATGTCTTGCTGTGTTATGTTGACCTGGCTTGATAACCTCTCTTGGAATAACCTACTCACTCCCCTCTTTCTCTTTTTCAGTAAATCCTTTTCGACAAGTCCAAGAGAACTGGGTTTACCTGCTCTATAGAGATGCACAAACTAATCAACTAGATCATTTCTGAAACAGCTAAACCGTGATTTTCTGTAGCAGCTGTGTAGGAAAGGCTTGCTTTGTAAAGGACAAAAGAAAGCAACTGGAAGGTGAGATGTGCTTTTCCACAATGCTATCAAGCCGAAATAGGGTGTTCTTGTTTAAAAATCTGAAGAATATCTGAGTAATCAACTTCAAAGCTGATCAGTCTCAGGAACTTGTATCTAAAATGCACATAAAGAGCCCCAGTATATAGACTAACTTGCTAAGAACATTTTTCCCACCTTTTTCGCAGCACTTCTTTGTCTAAGAAAATAATAAATTAGGAGAACAGTCCTAGGAGATTAACCAAAAATATGGTTTCTATTGTTTCTACCCATCCTGCTGACCCCTCTCCCCCAAAATCACAAGGGGCCATGTGTAAGGAAGGGCATTTGCACAATTAAAAAGCATATCAAATACTAATCAAAAAAGCTTCTTCCCAGCCTTCTTATTCCATGGTTAAGAAGGAAAAAAAAAGTTCCAAAAGCACCCGACATTAAGATCATATGTGTGAAATAAGCATTGTAATAAATGTTAACATTAAATAGAATAATTAGTATTAAACATGAGAATAAACCATATCAGCAGGCCTTTTCTTTTTAGAGAGAGAGAGAGAGAGAGAGAGAGAGAGAGAGAGAGAGAGATAGGGTCTCACTATGCTGCCCAGGCTGGTCTTGAACTCCTGGGATCAAGGGATTCTCCTGCCTCTGCCTCCTGAGACATATGCCACAGTGCCAGCTTAACGGGCCAATTTTAAAAATGAAAGCTGATAAACTATCAATAGGGGGCTTTTGATCTCATCAGTAATAAAAATTTTAAAGTAGGAATTGAGTTTCAAAATAGTTTCTTTTTTTCCCCTGAACTTTTAGGAGAAGGTCAGCTCAGGGGCCCTATCACAGACTGGGTTCGGTTGAAGCTGGGCTCCAGGCTGCATGGGCGTTGGGCGGCACTCCAGCCAGAGGGAAGAACAAGTGAGAATGCTCAGAGTCTGTGGAACAGATGGTGTTTTCAAGGGGGCTCGTATGGAAGGGGCCGGAGTGCAGCCAAACATGCGATTCTAAGTGGTCTCTGTGCCAGGCCGAGTGCGAACAAGACCTTGCAGGCAATGAGTAGGAGCACAGATTTCTAAGCAGACTGGCCAGGCACGGTGACTCACACCTGTAATCCCAGCGCTTTGGATCACTTTGAGGTCAGGAGTTTGAGGCTGTAGTAAGCTATGATTGCACAACTGCTCTCCAGCCTGGGTCACAGAGTAAGACCCCGGCTCCAAATAAATAAATAAGCAGACTGCTGACTTTAGGAAGGTAACTGGTGAGCTCTGCGGAGGCAGAACTGGAGGAGGGAGAGCCTGCAGGTGGGAGGCCAGGGACAGACTGGAGATATGAAAGGCAAGAAATATGATGGCATTAACACTGTCAAAGAGGAGGGGTTGCATTCTAGAGCCGTTTTTGAAGCACACTTGACAGGATCTGGAGACAGCAGATTTGGCGAGAGGGTAGGGAGCAAAGATGGAGGGTTCAATAGATATATTTTGTCAGCTGGCTAGGACGCTGGGTAGAGGAAGAGATCAACCACGTGGAGAAGGAAGTCTTTGTTGGAGGTAAGGGTGTGGAGGAGATAATGAGTTCAAATTTGATTTCTATTGAGAGTGAATCCAAAAGGGAACGAAGTGCTGATTCATGCTACAACATGATTGAGCCTTGAAAATATGATGCTAAGTGACGAAGCCAGTCATAAAAAGCCACCTATGTATGATTCCATTTATATGAAATGTCTGGAACAGGCAAATCCATAGAGACAGAAAGTAGATTAGTGGTTGCCAGGGGCTGGGAGAATTGGAGAGTGACAGCTAATGGGTACAGGGTTTTTTTGGGGGGGGGTGACAAAATGTTCTAAAATTTATTGTGTTGATGGTTGCACAACTCTGTGAATATATTAATACTAAAAAACTGTTGAATTATACACTTTAAAATGGGTAGATTCAGGCCGGGCGCGGTGGCTCACGCCTGTAATCCTAACTCTCTGGGAGGCCGAGGTGGGCGGATTGTTTGAGCTCAGGAGTTCGAGACCAGCCTGAGCAAGAGCGAGACCCCGTCTCTACTAAAATTAGAAAGAAATTAATTGGACAACTAAAAATATATAGAAAAAATTAGCCGGGCATGATGGCGCATGCCTGTAGTCCCAGCTACTCGAGAGGCTGAGGCAGAAGGATCGCTTGAGCCCAGGAGTTTGAGGTTGCTGTGAGCTAGGCTGACGCCACGGTACTCTAGCTGGGGCAACACAGTGAGACTCTATCTCAAAAAAAAAAAAATGGATAGATTCTATGATATGTGAATTATATCTCAATAAAAGCTGTTACATATTTATAAAGAGTGATAATGGCTATAGAGTTTCAGCATGGGATGAAGCAAAGTTCTGGAGATGGATAATGCTGATGGTGGCACAACACTGTGAATGAACTTGTGCCACTGAACTGTACACTTAAAAGTGGCTAAAATGATAAATTTTGTTATATATATTTTACCACCAAAAAGAGTCAATCCTTTGCAATTGGTGGATTATATGGCGCTGGGTGGGGATGGTTTTCCTGCGTTTTGCCTCCTCCAATCATACCCCCACCTTGCTTCCCAAACAGGAAATCAATATTGCAGTAACCACTACCCTGTCACCCTCCATGTCACCACCTTGGGGTTCAGGGAAACCAAGACCAGTGGCCTGAGCTGACAGTGAGAAGCCACAGCCATCCTCCAGGTTGTGAAGCCCCCAAAGCAGACAGCCACCCTCAGATGGGTTCTCAAGCCCCAGAGGCCATAAGACTTAATTGAAAAGTCTCTGAACCAGGCGCTCACCTAACAAGATATGGCACAACCCTTTTCTAGCACAACTTCTTATTAAATAGAGTCAGTCAAATCAAGTTCCTCTTCTCAGAAATAATTACAGGCCAGCCAGAGGCAAAAGCAGTAAGTAAGGGAAGTTCATCTTCTTCGCTTTGCTCGCCGGCCCTGGTTTAAGATCCCACTGCCCTGCTGAAGTTTTCTTTCCTGTAGCACATTGCAGAGATAATTGATAATCACTAATTCTCGGTAGAATATTCCTCCAGCCATTTTTTCAGATGTGTACTGATACTAACATATACGATGATTTCTTATTATCATTGTAATTTTTTTGAGCTAGTAACTCCTCTTTAGTGCTCTCATGATGGAAATTGAGAACCTTGAAGAAGGGCTACTTTTTTCCTTGGAGGATTCTCAAATCATCTTTTCTCTTTTTCATGAATTTGATTGTGAAATATTAAACCTATCTGGAATGGAACTTTTTGAGAATGTATTTCATAATCTTTGTCCGGGAAGAAATTAGAATTCCTGCTAAAAATGCTGCAGCGATTACAAATCCAATAAAGGGCTGATAACCAGAATCTACTTAGAACTCGGGAAAATCAACAAGAAAAAATCAAACAACCCTATCAAAAAGTGGGCAAAGGACA
>NW_012149308.1:1869561-1880241 GCF_000956105.1 Propithecus coquereli
GGGAGGAGGGAGGAGGGGACGGGTATATGCATACACAAAGAGTGCAATGTGCACCACCCGAAGAATGAACATATTTGAAACTCGGACTTGGGGGAGGGGGGCAAGGGCAACATACATAACCTAAACATCTGTACCCCCATAATATGCTGAAATTAAAAAAAAATGCTGCAGCGATTCTCTGATACCCGTTAATAAGATTAAGCCTTTGTCAGGGCAACTGTTCCCTCCCACCCACCCTGCCCCTCGGCTGACCTAAGGCCAGAAGTCTGGTGAGGTCTAGCCAGACATTCTTTTTCCTTGTGTCCAGTCTGACACTGATCATCCAACCATTGACTTCCCAGAAAACGTCCCAAGCAAGAGGGAATCTTGCAATGAAACTTTGCCATGTGTTCATAATTAAACTTCCCGTGAAGTCTTACTTACGCCTCAGTCTCTCACAACTGGAAACAAGACAAGAAACCTATCAGACAGGGACTAAACCTTTCCGCAGGGCCTAAATAAAGGAATGAAAAGGTTCAACCTGACATAAAAACAGTGTTGCGTGTCTTTGAACATCTCTCTGGGCAGCAGGACAATCTGAAGATAATGGTCACTCCCATTTATTGGGGAGCAGGGCCCGTGAGACTCTTTTATCCTCTTTCAAATTCTCATGACAACAGCGTCCGTTATGTGTTACTATTCCCATCTTACAAGTGAGGGAACTTGAGTTCAGAGAGGCTAAATGTCAACCCCAATCAACGTCCTTTAGCAGGAGAGAGCAGGCCTGGGAATGTAAAATCAGCTCTGTCTCATCCCATTAGAAATGATGAAATTGTCTGAAATTGGACAAAATGACCCAATTTGTTTTCATGGTGTAGAATTCCTATTCAATGGTCTTAATATCAAATTTCAATGGGCCCTTGTGGGTGTTTTCCTTGGTATGAAATGTAGATACATATAAAATGGTATAAGACTAAGTGATGACACACAGATGACACACTTACAACATTAAAAGCTTTGCAAGCAAATACTTCAAAAGGCTAAAAGGTCATCCTGGAGCCGTGCAGCTGGCCCTTTTTCCTTCTATTTTCTGAGCCAGCAGGGCATGGGGGTGCAGCCACAAGCCTGGTCGTGATCAATTCGGGCTTCACCTGGTACTAGCTGGCGTATACCCCTGGGGGGGTTTCTTAACCTCTCTGTGCCTCAGGTTCCTCATCCGTGAAAGGGGGAGAATAGTGCTATTTCATAGGGTTGTCACAAGGCTGTCACAGGCCGATGCTTGTGAAGTGCTTAGGATAGTGTCTGGCACTGTTCCGGATTTTCTTGAAAGAGCATAATTTTAATAATGGAAAAGGTCTGCTTTAAAGGTTATTATGCCTTCACTATTTTATTTTTTCCTTATTTGAATATCTTAGAATGAGTATTAACTATAATTGAACAAAGGAACATTTAAAAATTATTGCAGGACTTTAAAATCAGCATCTAATTTGACAATTTGTAGCAAAGTCCTGCAAAATACACACTTCTGCTCAATCCTAGCACACTGGCTGTTTGTGTTTATTATCTCTCCCTCTTAAATGCTGGTAAAATGATAGCAAAGAAATCAAAGCGGTCGTGGCTCATGCCTGTAATCTTAGCACCCTGGGAGGCCGAGGCGGAAGGATCACTTGAGCTCAGGAGTTCGAGACCAGCCTGAGCAAGAGCGAGACCCCGTCTCTACTAAAAATAGAAAAATTAGCTAGGTGTGGTGCTACACGCCTGTAGTCTCAGCTTCTCGGGAGGCTGAGGCAGGAGATCACTTGAGTGAAGGAGTTTGAGGTTGTAGTGAGCTGTGATGATGCCACTGCACTCTAACCAGGGTGACCCTGTCTAGAAAAAAAAAAAAAGAAATCAAAGGAGATCCTCTTGCAAGGACGAGGAGAACAGGAGAGGAAGCATCAAGGGCTGTGCATTCCAAGGCACTGTTGGGGTCCGAACAGCAGCCTAGGAGGGGTAACAGGCTTAGCAGGAAGCCACGAAATTGGGGTCTGCAGCAGACCCAGGAAGAGAGCCCCTTGGCTGAGCAAAATCCCGGCAAGGCTCAAGGCTGAGGTCAGAGGTCAGGGAGACAGCACTCCTGTCTGTACACTGAGAGGCTGGACCTTCGGGTCCCCTCCTGATCCCGCTCCACCAGAATGACTCCTCCAGGAAGGAAACAAGAGCCTTATTCTCTGCAGACGTTAAACCTGAGAGGATGCAGTTCTCAGTACCCTAGTGAGCAAGCCTGGTGCATCCTTCCAGCCTGCTCTCCCTGCCACAGGCACGGTATGAGAGGTGCCTTCTCCAGAAAAACTGAAGGGGCCAGGAGGAAAGATCTCCAGGTGTGGGTGTGGGAGAAACTCCAACCAAACGCTGATTATCCGGAGGCAGCAGAAACCAGACATGTGGGAGATGAGATTGGCAGTGACTTCCATTAAGCTTTTAGAACAGCCCACTTCGCTGCTATAAACTGAGATAATTAGTGGGAGCTTCTTGAAGATTCTTGAGAATTGCTGCAGCTTCTATGCCAGCGTTGGAACTTCAGGCCAAGATCTTCAGAGTCAACTCCTCCAACCTTTTTTGCAGTGACCCTGACCTCCACACTTACCTCTCCTCCAGCTCTTCCAACCTCCACGTAAACCCCTGATTCTATATTCCACCTTTCACACCTGAAATGCCTAGAGTGGCTTCTGTTTCCCTGGCCGAACTTAGGTGGAGTCGGCCTGTGCCGGAGGCTTCTGTTCCCATTCTTGGTTCTCCCCCAGCCTGCGCTGGGCACTGGAAGTATGGATGGCTTTGAGTCAAGTTCATTCAGTGGACAGTACCAGCAGAGATGGACGATGGGAGGGGAGAGAAGTTAGGGTATATGTTCCCTGCACTCCTCTCCGCTGAGTCACGGATTGGCTGTGTCCTTCTGCTGAAGACTGCTGCTCCTGTCAGCCGCCCCTTTCCACGTGCAGACCTTTCAGAGTCTCAAATGCTACTCCCTCCCCTGGCCCCGCAGGCCTTAGGTAGTAAGAGCTCTCTCTTATTGCTACCCATGGGATATTGATCTATCCTTTGTTGTTTCTCCTAAACCCTGCCCACACCTTCACAAACAGTCCCTTATTAAACCCTCCCCAAAGGCCCAGTTTAAGTGTGGCATCTGTTTCTTGCCAGGCCCTGACTGACACAGAGCTCCGTCATCCCTCACCAGGGACTCTGTCCAGGCTCGCAGGATGACCTAAGGCTTTTAGGTGCCTCAGTGTTCAATGTAAACAAAGATCACCAGACAACTGAGGAACACTTCCAATGTGAAGGAAAAAGCCAAAAAGCAGACAAAATGGGAGCTAAGAAAAAAATGATTATATAGGGAACAAAAGAAGACTTCAACATCAAGAACCAAAACACTGAGATTCTTGAGTGTTAAGAGCAGAAATTGCACCTATGAAACAAGGACAGGCACAAATGAAAATGAAAGAGCAAAAAAGAGAGAGGGGAAATGGAAAGGGAAGAGGAGGAAGAGGCAGCAAAACCATTACAATCAAAAGAAAAGAAAGAGATCTTGGAAATTTGAAGTATAATAGCTGAAATTTTAAAAATTCAACAAAAAAGTTGTTATATAAAGTCAAGGAAATCTCCTAGAAGGTAGAATAAAGGAAAATGAGATTAAAAACAGAACAGAAGGAAATATGGAAGATCATTCCAAAAGGTCAATATCCAACTTACAGGCAATCCAGAAAAAAGTAAACAAAGAAATGGAAGAACTAAAGTTATCCAATAAATAATACAAGAAAATGTCCCTAAATTGAAGGACAATTGTCTCCACATGGAAAGGGCCCACCAAGAGTCCAGGACAATGAATGAAAAAAGCCTCATACCAAGGCATATTATCATGAGATTCAGAACACTAGTGATAAATCCTAAAAGCTTCCAGAGAGAAAAAGCAAGTTGCATAACAAAAGATTGGGAATTAGAATGGTACCCGACTTCTCAATTATGCCTCTTGAAGTTGAAGGATAATGGAGCAATACTTTCAAAATTCTGAGAGTAAATCATCTTCAACCTTGAATTCTATACTCAACCAAACCATCAATCAAATATTAATAAGGTAGAATAATGACATTTTCAGACATGTGAGGACTCCAAATACATACCTCCTAGGTATCCCTTTTATACAATGCCAGAAGGATGTGCTTCAGCAAAAGAAAGGAGTATGTTAAGAAAGCAGAAGACATTAGACCCAGGAAATGAGGGATCCCATCCAAAAAAGCAGTGAGAGAAAAAATTCCTGGATGACACTGTATAGCGGGTCAGTTCAGCTTGAACAGAATGGAGAGCTCTAGGAGGGAGGTCTGATTTATTTGGAACATGTTACTGATAAGCTTTGGCAGATTTAATGGAGGATGTGGATGTAGGGCAGAATAATACCCCCCAAAGATGTTACACCCTAATCTGTGGAACCCGCAAACATGTTACATTATATGGAAAAAGGAATTAAAGTTGTAGCTGGAATTAAGGTTGCTAATTAACTGACTCTGGGAAGGGCAGATTATCCTGAGTTATCCAGGTAGGCCCAGTGTGATCACAAGGGCCCTTAAATATGGAACGGGAAGAAGGGAGAGTGTGGGAGTGATGATGCAGCATGAGAAAGACTTGAGGGGCCATTGCTGCCTTTGAAGATGAAAGGTGGCCACCAGCCAAGGAACGTGGGCAGCCTCTGCAAGCTGGAAAAAGCAAGAGAATGGATTCTCCTCCAGAGCCTCCAGAAGGAATGCAGCCCTGCCAACACCTGGATTTTAGCCCAGTAAGACCCACTTTGGATTTTGACCTTGTTATAGCAGCAATAGGAAACAAATACAGAGGATTTGAATGAGTGTCTAAAACTAAGCAAGTAAGAAAATTCAAGGCAGTTGTTAGCATCAGGAAAAACAATAGGTTGTAAAAAAGGAAACAATCTATGTATAATCTTTGTGGTTCAGCAAACAAACAAACAAACAAAAAAAACCCCACAATATGTATTTGGTTGTATAATATAAAGCAATTAATGTTGATTAACCAAAAAATATGATAATCATAAATTGGGAGACTTTGGGGTTGGAAGTTGGGGGGTATCTTAGTTCATTTGTGTTGCTATAAAGGAATACCTATGTTTGGGTAATTCATAAAGAAAAGAGGTTTATTTGGCTCATGGTTCTGCAGGCTGTACAAGAAGCATGGTGCCAACACATCTGCTTCTGGTGAGGGCCTCGAGAAGTTCCACTCATGGCAGAACATGAACGGGAGCTGGTGTGTGCAGAGATCGCATGGCGAGACAGAAAGCAGAGAGAGGAGGGAGGTGCCAGGCTCTTTTTAACAATCAGCTCTTGTGGGAACTAACAGAGCGAGAACCCACTCATTACTAAGAGGACAGCAACGAAGCCACTCATGGGGGATCTTCCACTAGGCCCCATCTGCAACACTGAGGATCAAATTTCAACATCAGGTTTGGAGGGTCAAATATCCACACTATAGCATTCATGTAATGTAAGGGAGCTAAATCCTAATCTATTGTAAGAGGAACTTAATAGTACCTAAAATTCATAAATCAAGAAATAGCAGTATAGGCATATCATTTAGATACAGGGAGGTGAATCCAGAAGAAACAGACCTGAGAGTTGAAAGTGGTTCCTCTTGGCGAGCGGAGCTGAAGAACACAAAAGGGCTGCCTAGGTAGATAGGCCTTATTTAGGACAGTTTACACTATGTGTATGAGGGCTACCAGGAAAGCGTCCAGCCATTGCTCATATGATGGGAACAGTTTGTGCGACATTGACGTAACTCGGCAGCCAAGGCGAGTGGACTGGGATGCGCATGCGTGAACAATGACGCCTTCGCGGTGCTAGTCAGTGGGGCGCTAGACACTGTTGAGTGAGCACGTGTACTGTGTGGCCCTGGCATTCAAAACGACTCAGCGAGTAGAACAGCGAAACAGCACCACATTTTACGTTAAGCTTGCACATCCCTCCATGGAAACTATTTGGATGATTCAGAAGGCTTTTGGGGACGATGCAATGAGTGCAGCGCAAATAAAAAAAAGTGTGGCACAAATGCTTCAAAGGTGGTCGAGGATCTGTTGAAAGTGATCCATGTTCTGGAAGGCCTGCAACAAGCAGAACGCCTGAGACTGTTGAACGTGTCCGGGTTAGGTGAAGAGACACCTCACACACTGGGAGAACTGTGTGAGGTCCCCAAAGTGCCTACTTTGAAGGGGATTGAGGCATCATTGTTCTATGTACAATGTTTCTTGTATCTTCTTCAATAAATGTCTCTATTTTTCATATGACATGGCTGGATACTTTCTGGAAAGACCTCATCCATCAGCTTCTTATTGCTACTGTAACAAATCAGCACAGACTTAGTGGCTTAAAGGGACACAAATTATTATATTACAATTCTGGAGGTTAGAAATCTGAACTGTGTCTCAGTGGAAATCAAGGCTGAAATCAAGGTGTCGGCAGGGCTGCACTCCCACTGCAGGCTCCAGGTAAGAATCCTTTTCCTGGCCTTTTCCAGCTTCTATAGACTAGAGGCTGCCCACATTCCTGGGCTCGTGGGCTTTTTCCAGCCAGCAATCACATCACTACAAACGCTACTTCCATCATCACATCTCCCGTGACTCTCCTGTCACCCCCTTTCCTTTATAAAGACCTTTGTGATGACATCAGGCCCACCTGGATAATCCAGAATCATCTTCCCATCTCGAGATCCTTGATTTAATGGCACCTACGAAGTTCCTTTGCAGGTTCCAGGGATTAGGAGTCGACATCTTGGAAGGGGAGGACATTATCCTGCTTACCCCAATATGTCTGTATTACTTCGATAAAAATATTTTTTAAAACATGTGTTCCTTGACCTAACAACTCTACTTCTAGAAATTAATTCTAATGGAATAATAATTAGTCATGTGAACAAAAATCTCTGTTCATAGACATTGTTTATGAAGCTGAAAAAGTATCAACAACTAAAGGTTCATGACAAAAAGTTTTACGGTACAGTCACAAAGACTACCATGTAGCAATTAAACATTTTGCTATAGAGCTTTTTGATGAATAGAAAAAGATATTTGCTGTATGTTACGTGACAAAAGCAAATTACCAAATGGTACATTAACAACTATTCACTTTTGTCAAAAAAGTGTGTGTGTAATGTGTAGAGAAATTTGAGCATTTTTGTATATGTATATACACATATATGTATATATAGTATGCATACATATTGAGAGACTGTGTGTGTATATACAGTGTATATATACACATATACACAGAGACAGAAAATGTGTGACCGTGTGTGTGTGTGTGTGTGTGTGTGTGCATGCAGAGTGGACACATACATATATATACCAAGAGCACACAGGGATTGAGACCAGACTGTTAACTGTGGTTACCACTGAGTAGTAAAAGTACGGGTAATTTTAATGTTCTTCTTTATACTTTCCCATGCTTTCTAGAATTTTTTCCCCATCAAGTATACATTACTCTTACAACCAGAAAAAAAGTTCCATTTTGCCTAAATAAATAACTTTTTAAAATGAGCATCTGAAACCCTAGAGACTAACTGCAGCAGCAGCTGTCACCAAAGATTACACATGTAGCAATTAGCACAGCTAAGAAAAGTATGTCAACTACTCTTATTAATTAACACTCTCCAAAATGTGGTTTAGCTATACGCGCTCTAGAAATATGTTGAAGCCATAACTATAACCCTACATACCGTGTTCTCTTTAGATTCTTGTTTTGTCCTAGCGTCTATGAGGCCAGAACATCTTGGTGGGTGCTACATGTCATCTGGTTTCTAGGTGGCATTCGAAAAAGGCAGCTCAGTTCCCTTCCTTGCCCATTAGGTGGGGCAAGAAAGCTTTAGAAAAGTCTCTACCAGCTAACACACAAACAGGAAGAGACTAAATTGCAGAAAAAGCAGTTAGAAGGGCTCAGATGTCACCCCAATCCACTTGGGTAGGATGTGTGCTAAATTTTTCTGGGGTGTAAATAGTTTTCAGAGAGTTTTCTAGAGAACACTGTGTTAAGAATCTACAGGGCCAGTCGCGGAGGCTCACGCCTGTAATCCTAGCACTCTGGGAGGCTGAGGCGGTAGGATCACTTGAGCTCAGGAGTTCGAGACCAGCCTGAGGAAGAGCAAGGCCCCATCTCTACTAAAAATAGAAAGAATTAGCCAGGCCATGAGTCAAGGAGTGCGGGTGGTGTTTAGAAACTGGAAAAGGTAAGGAAACAGATTCTCCCCTAGAGCTACCAGAAAGAAACACAGCCCTGCCAACACCTCGACTTTAGTCCCACGAGACCCATTTCAGACTTCTGACCTCCAGAATAGACAACCTACAGAATGAGAGAAAATATTTACATGCTATACATCCAATAAAGGGCTGATAACTAGAATCTATACAGAACTCAGGAAAATCAGCAAGAAAAAATCAAACAACCCTATCAAAAAGTGGGCAAAGGACATGAAGAGAAACTTTTCAAAAGAAGATAGACTAATAGCTAACAAACATATGAAAAAATGCTCAACGTCTCTAATCATCGGAAAATGCACAAGAAGATATCTCTTAACTCCAGTGAGAATGGCTTTTATCAAAAAGTCCCAAAACAACAAATGTTGGTATGGATGTGGAGAGATAGGAACACTCATACACTGCTGGCGGGACTGCAAACTAGTACAACCTCTATGGGAAGTAATATGGAGATACCTAAAAGAGCTGAAGTAGAAATACCATTTGATCCAGCAATCCCATTACTGGGCATCTACCCAAAAGAACAAAAGACACTCTATAAAGAGGACCCCTGCACTCGAATGTTTACAGCAGCACAATTGACAATTGCAAAGATGTGGAAACAACCCAAGTGCCCATAATACATGAGTGGATTAATAACATGTGGTATATGTATACCATGGAGTACTACTCAGCCACAAAAAACAATGGTGATCTAGCACCTCTTGTATTATCCTGGATAGAGCTGGAGCCCATTCTACTAAGTAAAGTATCACAAGAATGGAAAAACAAGCACCGCATGTACTCACCAGCAAATTGGTACTAATCAATCAACACTTAAGTGCACATATAGTAGTAACATTCATCAGGTGTCAGGCAGGTGGGAAGGGGGAGGAGGGGATGGGTATATTCACACCTAATGGGTGCAGTGCGCACTGTCTGGGGGACGGACACGCTTGTAGCTCTGACTCGGGTAGTGTAAAGGCAATATATGTAAACTAAACGTTTGTACCCCTGTAATATTCTGAAATTAAAAAAAAAAAAAGCAGGAGGAGAAGAGTAAACAGTAAAACGGAGCGGGATGGCCAAGTGCTGCCCCAGGGCTTGGAGAAGTATGGGCAGATCTTCAGAAGAGAGATTTGGTGGAAGGGAGAAAATTATCAGAGAATGGAAGCACCTAAGTCTCCAGATTGAAAGGATCCACCAGGAGCTCAGCCCAATGAATAAAAAACCCATACCAAAAGACCCATCATTGATAAATTCCAGACTCATAAGAGAAAAAGGAAAAATCCTAAATCCTTCCAAGGTTAAAAAAAGAAAAAACAGTTCACATATACAGGAATGAGAGCAAAAGCAATGGAAAAATGTTTTTAAAATAGAAAGAAAAGGATTTCCAACCTATTCTAGATATTTCTGAAAGTGGAACCATACCAATATCTGGCCTTTTGTGTCTGGCTTCTTTTACTTAGCATAATGCTTCCAGGGTTCACCCGTGTTGTAGCATGGGTCAGGACTTCATTCCTTTTTACAGCTGAATGAGATTTCATCATATGGATCTGCCACCTTTTGTTTATTCAGATAGACACTTGGGTTGTTTACACTTTTTGGCTATTGTGAATAATGCTGCAATGAACATTGCCACACAAGTATCTGAGTCCCCGTTTTCAATTCTTTTGGGTGTATACCCAGGAGAGGAATTGCTGGGCCATATGGTAATTCTATGTTTAGCTTTTTGAAGAACATCTTGGAAATCTTTCACCACAGTTGTTAAGAGACCATTAAGTTAGCAGCGTTGTGTTCCCTGCAGTCCCTTGCAGAAATTGTCATCAGTGAGAACTCAACATTAAATTCAATTTCTTCTTTACTAAATATTATTTTAAGTATCATTAGAAGGGGTTAGAATTTGAGATGAGAATGTACTTTAGAAAATTATCTGTAAAGTTTAATCTAGTTTTCACTGTCTTAAAATATGTACAGCACAAACTCCCTAAATTTTAATATAATTCAGGATTTCAAGAAACATTTTCAGCCTCTTGGGAATGAGATCCTGTCCCTTGTTCTCTACAGCAGATATGTTTGAATGTCATACAAACTTCAAACACAATTTAAACATGTATGTGACTACCTGCAAAGACTGAACACACACATATGTAATCTCAACTACCAAAAAAATAAAGCTCAGAAAAAAAGGCTAATGAAAAATATCAAAATGTTAATTTACATTAAATATTCATGAACAGTGGGACTATAGACGAATTTTTCTCCCTGGTCTCAAACAATCCTCCCACCTCAGCCTCCCGAGTAACTAAGACTATAGGCACGTGCCTTGATAATTTTTAAATTTTTTATAGAAATGGGGTCTTGCTATGTTGCCCAGGCTGGTCTCACATTCCTGGCCTCAAGGGATCCTACCACCTCAGCTTCCCAAAGTGCTGGGA
>NW_012149308.1:1885726-1965488 GCF_000956105.1 Propithecus coquereli
ATGGTTTATGCTGAACACTTGCTTTCCTTTGGGGAGTCCGGAATTTGGGTGTGTGCCTGGGAGGGGATGCCTACGTGATCAGCCCCCAGTAAAAACCTCAGGTACCAAGTCTCTAGTGAGCTTCCCAGACTGGCAACATTTCATGTGTTGTCACAACTCGTTGCTGGAGGAATTAAGCACGTCCTGTGTGACTCCACTGGGAGAGGACTCTTGGAAATTTGCACCTGGCTTCCTCCAGCCTTTGCCCCACGTGCTTTTCCCTTCTGCTGACTTTGCTCTGTCCCCTTTTACTGTAATAAGTCATAGCCATGAGTACGCCTGTATGCGGAGTCCTCTGAGTCCCCCTGTGAACTGTCAAACCTGGGGGTGATCTTGGGGACCCCTGACACAATGGTCTTTGTTTGCCAGCTTTTCAGAGCATATGATGGACATGTGTGTGTGTGTGTGTGTGTGTGTGTGTATGATTAGATTCGATTCCATTCAACAAGCATTTTCTAAAGACTAACTATATGAAAGGCAACGGGAAGATTAAAGACTAATGAGGCACCCCCTACCCTACAGAACTTGATAATCTATTTGGGGAAATAGGAAGGTAAACAGCAATAATTGGAGACCAAATGAAACAAGAGTTAAAGAAGGGGCTTTGGTAAGGCTTTATAGTGGGTTTTCTAAGGAAAATAGGGTTTAATAAGAAAAGAATAGGGCTTGGGAGGCTATTTCTAGCCATGAGAACAGTAGGAACAAAGGTACAAATACATAAAAATACATATTATGCTCCAAAAAAGCAGAGGGTCCACAGGGAAATGTAGCTAGAAAGGTAGCTTTGGGCTTGACCTGGCTATCAAGTTTGGTCTCTTTGTTTTGTAGACAATAGATACTTGGAAGGTGTTTGTGCAAGAGTGGTATGACACAATCCATATTTTGGGAAAATGATCGTGCTAGTAGTAAAGACATTGAATAAGCAAATCACAGGAGGCAAGGATACAAGTTAGAAGGTTCCAAAGCTTCCAAAAACAGACCAGGGATACATAAGAATATAGAACATTTAATAGTGAAGGTGGCATTTCCAATTAGCAGGGAAAAGACAAATTATTCAATAAATGGTATTAGAAAAACTATCTATTGGAAAAAATTAGATCCTTCCCATTATATCATAAATCCTAAATGGATTAAATATTTATATGTTAAAATTTAACCATAAAACAACCTGAAGGAAACACAGTAAAGAATTTTTTCAGTATAAGCATGGTATGAAATCTAGAAGCCATATGGGACAAATTTAACAGATTCATGAACATCTAAAAGTTCTACAATGTAAAAGCCAACATAAACAGCTGACACAGATAAAATGAACACCAGCAAAGTGTACGACAGGTTAATACCCTCAGTAGATCAAGCACTCCTACGAATCAATATGAATAAGTACCATCCCCCAACAAAAACACGGGCAAAGTATAGAAATAAGGAAATTAAAGAAAGAAATTCAAGTGGCTAATGAACACATAAAACAGATGCTCACACCATTAATAATCAAAGAAAGGCAAATGAGAGCTACTTTCTGCTGTTAGACCGATAACAGAAAATAAAGACTGAGAACGTGTAGCACTGCCTAGGATGTGGGTAAACAGGCCCTTTCGTGTACCGCTGGCGAGAGTATAAATAAGCAAAAGAGGCAATACAGTGAGGTACCAAAATGTCAATATGCCCAAGTGGTATTGGGATATGTGTACCTTTAGGGGTATACAAAGACTTTCCAATGAGTATGTGGGTACAGATAGTTTTAGGGAATTAATTTCCAATCTTCAAATCTCCAATGTTCACTTTCCAAATTTATCCTGCCTGCACAAATGGTTAAGGCTGGTTCCCCACCTCCCCACCTTACGCAAGAATGATACATCTTCCCATCCCAAATCTTACTATTTTATATTATCTGGGGACCCCCCAAAAAGGGGCAATTTTAGATACTGGGTGTCAAGAAAGTGAACCAGCCCTAACAACTACTAATAAACAGCATGCTTCTGCAAGAGAGATGGTTTCAATTCTTTGCCCTTGTTTAATAAAATTTAAGGAGTGCAAAATCAAGCTGTCAGTGACAGAACATTCAAAATACTTTTTGATGATATTTCACTAAGTCATTTTTTTGGCCTATAATTCAGAGTGAATCCAAAGAACCGAGTGGCATTGCTATAATAGAAGTCCTTTCATTCCCATCTATATAACCATATAAACAAGGTTTCTCAGCACTTACATCTATAAAAAGAAAAAATAGAATTAGAATAGATACTTGAACACTGTATTATTCTACCAGCAATAATATTTATCTATGAATACATGAACTAATTGAAGAAAGAAATACATTTGCAATAAAACTTTTGTCTAATCAATACTTAACATAACTTGTAATATATTTAGGATATTTTGATCAACTGTAATATTAACTCAATTCTGAGGAAATATTTAACACCCAACAGTCACAGAAATCTAATAAAATTACATGCCAAATTAGATTTGGTGATACATAAAATACTTTGAAAGATAAAATTCTATGGTGGAAGTGGAATAAAGTCCAAATTCAAGGCAAAAAAGGAACAATGTAAAATTTCTCACTGTTCAAAGAAATCTGTGTATTTTTTTATATGGATGAGGTTAGTAATCAAATTCCTATAGTATGCATGTTTCACTGAAGGAATTTAAAAGAATGATGTAACAGTTTTATTTAAGACTGTCAGTGTTTATAATATGCTGGAAATTATATCCTTTATAACTTATGATAAAAATATTAGATAACCTAAAAATGTGCACGGAGGTAGATAATATTGTGAAATTCTACAGTATGTGAGCAAAAAGGTTTAAAGAGCACTGAAAAAAATAATACATCTATAGAGTGGAATAATATGCAGCTGTTAAAATAAACAAATTGAATGGAATAATGAATGATGGATAGAAATAAGAAGACTTGGAATGGTTGAACTTGTAAGGAGAACTGGGAGGATTAGTAGGACAAGTTTCTAGCTTGGCTTGACTAGCTGCGACGGACCTCGAGGGGAAATGAGTGGTCTGGGAAGGAGAGCAAGTTTGATACAATTTTTAACAGCTTTACTGAGATGTAATTCACATACTATACAGTTCACCCATTTGAAAGTATACGACTCAGTAGCCTTTTTAGTATAGTCACAGAGTTGTGTAACCATCAATCACCACAATCAGTTTTAGAATATTTTCTTACCCCAAAAAGAAACCCCATACCCATTAGCAATAACCCCATACCCTCCCTTTCCAATTTTCCCCTATCCACCCCCCAGTCCCTAACAACCACTAATCTACTATCTGTTTCTATGGCTTTGCCTGTTCTGGGCATTTCATATAAATGGAATCATATAATATGTGATCATTTGTGTCTGGCTTCTGTCACTTAGCATTATATTTTTAAGGGTCGTCCATGCTGTAGCATGTTTCAATGCAAGTTTGATTTTAAACATGCTGAATTTGAGGTGCTTTAAAGACATCCAAGTGCAGATGTCTGGGAGGCAGCTGAAAATCTGGTGGTCTGGAGAGTAGTCAGGGCTGAAGACATCAACAGTAGTGACGGCTGAAATTTTGGGAAGAGGTAAGGACAATCAAGACAAATTGGAGGAATAAGAAGGGAGAATAATGAGTATCACACTAGGAAATGCTTACATTTGTAAAGAATACATGCAGGAAGAGAAACCACCAGATAAGACAGAGAAGTCAGAAAGGTAGTTTCACCAAACTGGAGGCTCCAGATCATAAGTGCTCAAAGGTGATGATGCTTTTACATAACACTTCTTTTGCACCCTGGCACGCTTCAGCTTGAGGGACATGGCAAGTGTATAATAGATTCCTGTTGATTCAGCTGATCTTGGTTCCTGTTCTATCTTTGTACTCCACGACTTTCAAGGTTTCTTTCAACCCCAAAAGCCATGAATCCCAGTGTCTAATTTCCTTCCCGTATTGTCTTTATACCCTCTCCTCTCTTCCCTTTCTATCCACTGATATAATGCTATTTTTCTCATTTAAAATATAATTCCGTAGAGGTTAATTTTATGTCATATTTATGCTGCATTTTCAAATACTAACATGGCTAATTCAAATAAAATCAAGCCACAGCTAAAAGAGTACGTAATTTAAATTATCAAGTAAAGAAACTTTTTATTACCATTAAGAGTTGGCACAATGGAATCAACTTCAGTTTCTATCAATGGATGAATGGATAAAGAAAATGTGGTATACATACACAAATGGAATACTATTAAGCCTTAGAAAGAAGGAAATCCTGGCATTTGTGACAACGTGGATGAACTTGAAGGACATTTTGTTAAGTGAAATAAGCCAGGCACAGAAAGACAAATGCGATATAATCTCACCTATATGTGGAATCTACAAAAAGCCTAATTCATAGAAACACAGAGTGAAATGGTAGTTACCAGAGCCTGGGGAGACTGGGGAGAAGTTGGTCAAAGCACTAACACAAAATTTCAGTTAGACAGGAGGAATAAGTTCAAGAGATGTACTGTACATCATGGTGACTACATTTAACGACAATATATTGTATCCTTGAATATTGCAAAGAGATTAGATTTCCAGTGTTCTCACCACAAAAAAAATTATATGAGGTAATGCATATGTTAAATAGCTTGATTTAGCCATTCCATAATGCATACATATATCAAAACATCATGTTGAACACCATAAATATATATAATTTTTATTAAAAAACATAAATTAAAAAGAGTTAGCATATAGTAATGGTGACTGCATAGCATTGTGAATATAATTAATGTCACTGAATTGTATACTAAAAAATGGTTAAAATGACAAATTTTATATTATACATATTTTACCACAATAAAAAAATACAAATGGGAGAAAAAGGAAGAGTTAGTATATTTTGCAATTATGTACCTTTTGTATGTCGTCACTTCAATATTTTTTGGCACTTAGCTAATAAAATGTATCAGTTAAAAGTCTTTACCTAAATTTCCATTTCAAAGATTCACCATACAACACAAATTCTAAAGTAAAAAGTTGAAACAGCCAATATATTCAAAATATTTGAGGTATAATAGCTGAAAGCATTTTAAGATTAGTCTCACCATTCTATTACCACTACTCTTTGAAGTTTTTATTCAACTACCATGCAATAAGAGCATTTTTTAAATCTAAGTTGTTTCTTAAATAAAAATTAAATGAAAAACCCAATTTATCTAATGAACATAGATAATTTAGGAGTTCAAAAGTCACTCAATGTTTTTCAATGATCATAATTCAACTAACCTGTTTTTTCCTCAGTAATCTTTCTCTGAATTTATTAGTGATAAATCCCCTTGGACCAGCGAACCGTAAACGCTGATACTTAGCCTGGATGTACAAGCTCTTCTGTACTAGGTCTGATTTATAATGGGGCTGGAATCTCCCACCACTAAAGTTGCTCTGTAAAGGAAGAAAAGAATTAAATGTTAAAACTACAGCTTCCAAGTCTACTTTATTAGGATAACAGATGGAAAAATGTTTGGTACTTAGAGCTGCCCTTGATTCTAGGCATTATAGATATTAAAAGGAAAGGAGTTAATGATGGTAATAAAGTACATTTTGCCCAAACTAGCTTCCTAGCTTATTTTATATATTAACATATATTTTTAAAATCTTTATTCTATAATACAACAAATTTTTAAAACTGTTAAAAGAACTTGAAATTAATTCTTGAAATTCATGTTAAAAAATACAATTTTCAAACCCTCTAATGAGCTAAAATTATTCTTCTGATTCATAGTGAAATATATCAAATCCCAATGAGGGGGAAAAGACATTAAGTATCAACATCTATTTAAGAATCGAAAACTCTTTTAACTTTATTCCTGTCAATACCTTCCAACTGATCTTTCTTTACCACAAAAAACCCATTATAACAAATATCAGTTATATTAAAAAGAACATTTCCTAGCCTGTGTACTGTCCAGTATTACAATAGACATAAGAGGACAATTAATATTTGTGCTTCCCATGAAGCTGATAAGAGGAATGGTCCCTTGCTAATTTACTGCTGGGGGTGGGAGAAGGAAGGAGTGTTCCGTTTTGTCAGTCATGAACCAGTCCTCTCCAGACCTTCCCAAACAATTCTCCAAACTTCCCTCCCTTACTCCTCTACATCGCACACTCCTTATATCCACCTAGGAGGATTTCCAAGCATCCTCCTAGAATAATCTAAAACAGGTGGAAGAAGTGGCCCAAAGGTTCATAGATGGAGTCTATCTCTGCCCTACTAAATAGTAAAACCTTGGCTATTTGCCAACTCACTGGAAGAAGCTGCATTAAGCTTTTGACTACAAAGGAATTCCTCCCCCAAAAATCAGTTAATTAAATTCTCCTATGGAAAATAAATGTGGGCCGGGCACAGTGACTCCCACCTGTAATCTCAGCCCTTTGGGAGGCTGAGGTGGGAGGATCACTTGAGGCCAGGAGTTCAAGACCAGCCTGAGCAACATAGCAAGACCCCATCTCTACAAAAAATAGAAAAATTAGCCAGGTGTGGTGTAAAATCCCAGTTACTCAGGAGGCTGAGGCAGGAGGATCGCTTGAGCCCAGGATTTTGAGGTGCAGTGAGCTATGATGACACTACTGCACTCCAGCCTGGGTGACAGAGTGAGACTCTTTCTCCATAAAAAAAAAAAGAAGAAGGAGAAAGAAAAGAAGTATGAAGCCAAATGAAGAAAACCCCTGGGCAAAATTAAACTTTTAACAAGACCAATTCAGCATAAGTTGAATACTGGGAGATCTAATTCCAAGAAATCGGGAGAAGCTATGATAGAGAAGGAAAGACTCTGGTGACCCAACATGCTCTCAGGCAGAATTATAGTTAACTGCAAAATTGTTGTGAACTTATTTAACGAAATTCACACCTGATACTCAATGCAAGATACAAAGACTAAACAGACCCACCCCTTTTCCTTCAGGGGCTGACAATTTAGTACAGACGCTGGGTCTGTGCACCTGGGCTAGTCTTTCTGACTGTGCCAACAGTCATCTCATCTCTACCAAGATTCAAGAAAAGGGCTCTTCAAGCTTGAAGAGCATAAAAGAATATTTAGTTTCAATGGCACAAGCAGAAGTCTTATTCTTCCATCTCTCCTTACCATTCAAGAGTTAAGGACTCAACTAGTGTTCATTTATTGGGCAGGGACAAGGGTCAGAATAAAAGTTGCAAATTCCACACCTTCAAAATAGCAGCCACTGCATACTACATTTATTCCCAAATGTGCTCTTTTTTAAATAAAATCATAATTCTACTCAGAAGATTGGAAAAATCAGAAATAAATTTTATTATCTGCTGTTCTTTTTTTTTCATCTTCTCAATTTTCTCATGCAAATGCTCACAGTAAAAGGGAAAATACAATCTAGTTGTATGTAAATATTTGATCGCAAAGTTGCACGGAGAGAGTTTTGTTTTTAAACCAAATTCTTTTCTTTGTTCTGAATAAAAAACATCCCTGAGTCGCATTCCAACAACTATGTGACCAGGGTCCAATCAAATGGAATGAAGTTAATAGTGGCCCCTTTTCGAATGTTTCCAGGGAAGAGTTTAGTATTTGTAAACTATTAAAGCTAAAAAATAGAAGCTAAAATTATAAAAACAAACAAAAACACATTTAGTTTATAGAAAGTCAAGGTCTGAATAAACCTATATATACACCTATACAGATAACAAACAGGCAAGATTCCCTCAACGTGTTTGTGAAGAGCTAAACAATAACTCCCCTTATTAGATTATAAGATTACACACACGATTAGCCTCTAAGGAAGTCAATAAAATTGTTCACAAATGCTACAATGGCTGCATTAAATAAAAGCCTTCTTCAAACACTGCTTGTTTCCCCTCTGATAATAAAATTCAGATTAACCAGAAACTAAGCCAATGCCAGAAGGAAAAGAGATTGTGACTTGGTCAGGTGAGGAGTTGTTGCTAGAGCTGCTGCTTCTTTTTATATTTCTTTTTCCTAATTCCTGGTTAAGTTCACATTTTTTTTATACTTCAAAAAATTTTTTTCTGCTTCTTTTTAAAAAAGGAGACAGTTGTGAGGTTATGAAAGGGGAGAACTGGCTGTAAGACCCATTGCATTAAAAATATTAAGCTGCTAATTTAATAAAAGCCATAATGTGTATGATACTGAATTATGGCTTTAAAACTATGGCCTAATTAATGTTTAGACATCTAAATAGAACACATACAATATTTAGGTTCTACAATAATTTTCAAAGATTTGGCCATAGGAATGAATTTTAATCTATTTAAAATTTAGTGTTTGGTTTATTTTATTTAAGTTCTATCCTCAGAGTATTTAATAACAGGAAACTGACCATGAGCAATATTGGGAAAATGAATGTAGAAATGGTGTATTACAATGGAGTAGTTATACAAACTAAGTAGATTCCTCTTTCACATATTTTAGAAATGGGTATGTCATACATAATAAAGCATATATGTTTACAAGAAAGTATTTATGCTAGGCCTATTTTTCAATTATTGTCCTAAGACTACAGAAAATTTCACGAGAAACAGAATTATAATGAGATACCATAATTTTGTCAAGACTATCTGCACAAATTTGATACATCAGAGCTAATCTTCAGATTCACATTGTCCAATTCTATATATCTAACAAGGTGGTTACCATCTGGCTTTGAATGAGTCCATTTCATGTAAAAAGTAAATTCTAACAAAATATTTCCTTTTCTTAGGAATAATTATTTCTTCCCACTATTTTCCTATGAAGAATTGTACATTTCTATGCACTCATATAACATTACACAATTTTAAATGGTTAAGAGGAAAATTATTGCATATATTTTGAAGAAACATTTCTAAGAATTAATGTTAAAGAACCTTTCCTTAAGGAAAAAGGGTAACAGGAGATAAATTTTATGATGATCTTAGAAAAATACTATAATCAACTAAATCTGACCAATGAGAAGAACAACATATAGGAAGCCGTTAGATCTGAAAGCTCATATATACTATCTATAAGTTATGCAGACATCACATTTTCAGTTGATTTGATGCCTCATTACACAAGAGATCAAAAGATGGTGTAAAACATGTTTATGTATTCTGTGGCCATAGTTATTTTTGAAAACCTCATGTTGCATGTTTTTGTGTATACAAATCATTGGCTAAAAATGTAATTTATGCAATGCCTACAAATTATATTACTCCCAGTAAATAAAACCTTTCAACATCTATAAATTTTGATTCTTGAGAAGCCAAGTATTAACAGAGGATCACTCAAGTACCCTTCTGGTCTATGGTTTTGGGATAGCTTATACCACTTTCCTGATCATACTAACTTCTTGCTAATGCGCTAACTACTGTATCAAGCCTTCCTGCTACTTTCACACAAAAACTCAAACTCCTTCCTTTTGGAGGTGGGGGGAAGAGACAACATAGAGTGAAAAATATGAATAAAGTACCATCATAAGCAAGAAATTTAGTCAAAATGGATGTTAAAAGCACTTCAACTTTTTGGAGGAAAGAGAAATACAATACTTTGTACTATAATTCTTACTTCATGTGTTTGGGGAATGAGGTGTTCTGGATAATCAAACATGTTGGTTGATGAAAAACTATCATGTACATCAGATATACATGTACAAATAATTAGAGTGTGATAAAATATGCTTTAACAAAGTTTTCTGGATCAGAATCTTTCTCTGATGATCCAGAAGGTCTCTGAGGGTTACATGTCTACTACGGGCAGTAGTTTTTCAATCTGCTGAGTCCTAGAGAAAGCTCTATAGCTCTGCACTTCCATCTTAGAGGTACAAGTGCTGGCTTAAAAGGGGGGGGGTCTGGGACCTTGCCTGCCTCCCCACCTAGAGCCACTCCACCTGTATCTGTTTTTTGTATTTTTGTTTCCATGTAATATTTGAAAAAGGGTTTCGCTAGTAAAAAAAAATTTGAAAATCAAGTCCTAAGGAAAGGGCCATCATTAAACTGATTATGGTTAATTATAAATGTCCAGAAATACTAGTTTATAGCTACTATTTGAAGGCATATCACAAAAACAGCTTCTAATTTACTAACACTTAGAACATTATGTCCAAAGCATAAACCCAAAGCCGGATTTAAATAGAAAACAACACTTAATACCTTAAAAGGTCCCTTAAAGCCTGTTGTGTTTTGATGGTTTTCCTCAACTCCAAATAGTTTGTGAGTAATGGTATCTTTTCTCTGCATAGTGTAATTCTGCATGAAAAAAGTATTGGTATGGGTTAATATACTTTAAAATTTATCTTAAAAGCTTGTTTTACCATTTAAAAAACACATGTTTTAAATGTATAGGATTAAGAATACAAAACAGGGAGCAGGGAGCTTAGCTGTAGGAACACACACATCTCCCCTGAAGTGTGGGCAGGACCTAGTAACTTGCTTCTTTCATAAAAAATATGGTAAAGTGATGGATATTACTTCGGAAGTTAGGTACGTTACAGACAGGCTCTGGCTTCTATCTTTCTAGCCATTGCTGTCTCTTGTGGAAGCCAGCTGCCATTCTGTGAGCTGCCCTATAAAAAGGCAGATCTTTAAGACAGAAAGTAGAGCAGTGGTTGGCTGGGGGTGGGAACACTGAAACAGACATGAGGGCTCTTATTGGGTATTGAAAATATTCTAAAACTGGACTATGGTGATGGTTACACATTTCAGTAAATTCACTAAAAATCATTAAATTGTATACCTAAAATGGGTGAATTTTATGGTATGTAAATTATACCCTAATAAAGTTGCTCAAAAAATCTTAAAGCTTGTACTATAATAAATCCAATAAAATCCACATTAAGGGAGAGATGACCATGTCTTCTGTCATAATAACTTTAAGCCTCAACAGAATCTTATAACATGTACTTAATGGACACTCACAAACATTAGGAAAAAAATTGGTGATCCCGGTACCTATCGATATACCTGAGAAGAATGTATAAAAATGAAAATCTTAGAACTGTAATCTTACCACATAATGTTTCTGAATAAATTTTCTGGAATTTGATTTTATAAAATATGTAGGTTTCTGGAATCCATCAGCATGAATGTTTACCTTTGAAAAACTGGAATGCTGATCATTCCTAATAAAATGAAACAGAAAATAAGAATCTTTTATTAGTTTACCTGTTTCCAACAAATAAATAAGAAAAAGTAAAAAAGTCCCTTCAGAGACAATTAAAGTAGCACAACAGTAAAATATCAGTGATCTATCACTACTAAAATTACAAATGATAGTTATCAGGCTAAAACCCACATTTTTCAACAAACATCATTTAGCTAAGTTGGAAGGTAGCAATGGGGGAAAACAATATTCCTTGGACCATGGTTCTCAATCTGGGATCCAAGGACAGGCTTCCTGGGGGCTGTAACCCCTGAAACCACACATGGAATGTTTTCTGAGAAAAGAGAATCACTTCTCTAGAACCTTTGGCAGTACTACTGTCCCCCAGCCCCCAGACTCTTACTGGTAGAAGCACCAATGGCTCATGACGCCTCTGTTGTAGTTGTTGCTTATAACTTTTTTCACCTGGCAATCTGTTGTTGTAAATATATTGCCAAACCTTTGCAATGGCATACCTAACTAAAAACCTTCCATCTGAAACATCGTCCCAAATCAGCAGGAAGTAGCTCGATGACTACGTTGCCTCTCCTCCCATAGATATGGAAGGGTAAAACTGACAGGGGGTAATATGTAACAGGGTAGGCACTCCTCCTCCCATGGATACGGAAGGGAAATACTGACAGTGGGGAATATGTAACAGAAGGAATGGCCTGCAAAGAGGGTGAAAATATTTCCTGTCTCTTTAAAACATCCTCCACTCCTTTTTGAGAACTAAAAGTTGCATCCCTGCCTCAGGCCAGTGGTTGGGAAGGGCAGGGTGATGTCTTTTGTTCTTTGTGCAACAGGAGATGGCTCAGCCCCAGAGGGAGGTCCTGGGTGGAGGTTAAGGGATTGTCTTCACTTGAACAGCAATTGCCGGAAGCTGAGAACCCACCCTTTAAAAACTCTGTATTTCTGCTTATTATTAGAAGGATGGCATGATAGACAGAAGTCACCATCCTCCTCCTTTGCCAGCAAAGTAATAAGGTCCTCTTTCATTTTCCCAAAAAAAAAAAAAAAAAGCAAGGTATGTGATTAGCTGAGGGTCCCCTCACTGGCAGAGCTGAGGCCCTGATATTGCAGGGCTATAGCAGCAAAGGACGGGCTCTCTTCTGTCATCATGAGGTCCTGAGGCCAAGAAAGGCTCCTCCTAGGTAGCCTTATTTGGGAGGGAGGTCCTTCCTTGGGCTCTTCCTCTGATTCAAAGCCTCATTTCTATAGCCCTTGGGCATTCCTCTCCTTGTCACATCCCATGTCTCCCCACGATGCTCCTCAGACCCTTCCTGTGTCTTCTGCAGGCCCTGCTCCATGGTGAACAAACTACTCACTACCTTGGCTCTGTTTTAGTCCCTCTCATGGATTCTCCACTGGCATCGGGATAAAATTCACACTCCTCACCACGACCCCTCGAGGCTCTTCATGCTCTGGTCCTGGCTGCCTTTCTCCAATCTCCCCAACGCGCACACTGAGCTTTGCGAGTATTTAACTGCATGTGGTTCCCAGCATACACCACATCACCATCTCTCCTGCTTCTACACCTTTGCATGTGCAGTTCCTTCTGTGATCAACTTCCTCCCACTTAGATTAACTTCAGGATTTAGATATACTTGTAACACTCCCAGGAAGGCTTTCCTAAACCCCTCTGAGGTGGAATAGGTACTCCTTACCATGTGCACATGTAGCATTTTGGGGTCTCAACACCTATCACTCTGCGTTTGTAACTACTGGTGTTCCTGTCTGTTGAATTGAACAAGTTGCGATTCCTTCAGAGGAGGTACTGTGTGGATGGTTCATTTTGTGGCCCTAGCTTTGAGCCTGGAACCTAACATGAAATAGACACTCAGGGTTTTTTGAAATGTTAAAAACCCGCGTGTTCTGTCAAAATGCTCATGATATGGTAAGTCAAAAGAGTAGAATATTGAGGATAATTCCAATTATTTAAAATACGTATGTGTCCAGAAAAAATAAATGACAAGAAATGTACTACATATTAACAGTGGGCATCTCTTACTGGTGAAATTAAGAATAACTTATATTTTTGTTTCTATACTTTATTATATTTTTCCAAATAAGTACCATTAGTGTATATGACTACTTCTACAAACAAAACAATGAACTTTTAAAAATCCCCTTTGCAAAGCATATATCTGATAAGGGATAATTTACAGAATATATTACAAACTTGTACACCTCAAGAATAAAAAGACTATTTAATTTAAAAATGGGCAAAGGATCTGAATAGAAATCCCTCCAAAGAAGACATAGTAATGGCCAATAAGTACATGAAAAGAAGCTCAACATCCTAGTCATTAGGGAAATGCAAATCAAAACCACAATGAGATATTACTTTACACCCACTGGAATGGTGATAATCAAAAAGATGACAATGCCAATGTTCATAACGGTACTATTCACAATAGCCAAAAGGTAGAAACAACACAAATGTCCACAAACAGAAAAAAAATGAATAAAAAAAATGTGGTATAGCCATATAATGGAATATTATCCAGCCTTAAAAAAGATTTTTTTTTTGAAAAAGGAATGAAACTCTGACACATGATACAACATGGATGAACCTTGAAAACATTATGCTAAGTGAAAGAAGCCAGACACAAAAGGACAAATATTGTTTAATTCTACTTACACAAGATACCTAGAATAGGCTAATTCATAGAGACATAAAGAACAGAGGTTGCCAGGGGCTGGGGGGAATGACGTGTGGGGAGTTACTGTTTAATGAGTACAGAGTTTCTGTTTGCAAAGATGAAAAAGCTCTGGAAATGAATAGTGATGATTACTGCATAACACTGTGAATATATTATATTTAATGCCAATGAAGTGTGCACTTAAAAATAGTTAAAATGGCAAATTTTATGATATGTATATTTTAACACAATAAAAAAAATTTAAATCCTTTGATATTTGATTTTTGACCAGGCAAATGAATGCCCAGGGGAAAGAATCTATTCCCCAGCCTCCCTGCAGCCAGGTATGGCCATGGGACTAAATTTTGGCCAATAATGCTAAAGCATCATGTGTAAATTTCATGAAGTCTTTAAAGGAAAGGCTCAAATGAGGACATCATGGCCAGAACACAAATACCCATCTTGTCCACACTTAGCCTGTGTTTAGCCCATCTGTAAGTACAGCAGATAGGATTATTTTTAGTCTTCTTTTTTCAAGATGAGAACAATGAAGTTCAGGGAGATGCATTGCACAGTTAATCGATCACTTAATTCAAATTTCCAAAAACATACCCATCTTAGAGCATGAGGTGGATGCCATGTACAGAGGATATGGGAGGAGCAAGATCTAAGCAGCCTGGCGCCCTGATGCGTTTGCTCTACCATGTCACCCTATTGTGCAGATTTCCTACCTCTAATCTTTTCTTTTACTTGAGAAAAAAAAAATTTTTTTTTCCTCTAGCTGTTACAGTCCATTCTCCTCCACTCAGCAACCAGAGTGATCCTTTTAAAATTTAAGAGAGATTATGTCTCTTCTCTGGTTGGAACTCAAAATGTTTTCTAATTTCACCTAGAGTAAAATACAAAGTCTTCATGTCCTTCAGTCCTTCAAAGCCCTACATGATTTGGCCTCACCTAATAACTCTCTCCCCTTTCCACCGTGTTGCAACCCCACTGGCCCTCTTTCTATTCCTTAAACAAGAGCAAGCATGCTCCTGCCTCAGGGGCTTTGCATTCACTGCTCCTGCTCTTCAAATAACATCCCCTCAAATAACACTATGGCTAACTCTCTCACTTAATTTATATCTCTGCTAAATTTTTTAAAAAGTCGTTAAGTGTACTCTGTGACTATTCTAAATAAAATCACATCACACGTCACTGTTTCCTATGAAATTTCCTCTTCTGCCTTATTTTAACCTATCAATCCACTTACATGCATTTATTTATTTTCTTTCTTCTATTATTAAATTGTAAGGACTGTGAAGGCATGAGATTTGTGTATAGTTTTTCACCATATTCCCAGTCCTTAGAACAGTAAGTAGAACAAAGAAATTAATACAAAAATATTTGTTGAATATATGAATAAAAGATCTTTATAAAGTTCACTCTAGTTCAGTATAGATTATAGATTGTTATAAAAGCAAGAATAAAAACTGATGTTTTCCCATATGCTGTGACTTAATTTTTCGACCTTCCGATAGATTTGTCAGGAGGTAGCCCCATTGTGAGTTAAGGAGCACGTGTAGAGAAGAGCAGAGTCTTGGAGACCAGACAGAATCCTCAAGTGTTAGGTTTGCTTGTGAAAGCTCCTAAGGCATCAGGGGATAGTGATCCAGATCAAATGCAAGACTATTTAAGTATCCTCTGTCCTGTTTACTCCTTTGGAAAGTCTTCATTCATTCACTCATTCAACAAATACGAACTGAGCTCAAGGCAGTGGGGATACAATAGTGAGCAAACATAGACACAGACCCTGTACACAACTTTTTAAGGGAAAACCACACAGGTGAGGAATCACAACATCCTATGATTCATGATTTCATCGTGTTTCAATTCTTCTGAGTTTCTATGGAAACTATACACTGACTTGACTTAAAAGGTTTATGTAAAAATACAATGAGGTCAATTTTGATAAAGTGCATTTCTAGGATGTGGAGAAATTGGACCTTTGACACATTGCTGGTGGGAATGTAAAATAGTGCAGTCACTTTGGAAAATAGTCTGGCAGAGCCTCAAAAGTTAAATATAGAGTTACCATTCAATTCATCAATTCCACCGCTAGGTACATACCAAAGAGAAATGAAAACATATGTCTACACAAAAACTTGCACACAAATGTTCATAGCACCATTATTCACAATAGACAAAAATTGGAAACAACCCAAATGTTCATCAACTAGTAAATGGATAAACAAAATATGGTATATCCACACAATGGAATATTATTCAGCCATAAAAAGAATCCTCATGCTACAATGTGGATGAATGTTGAAAACAGTAAGCTATATGAAAGAAATCAGTCACAAAATGCTACATATTATATGATTGCATCCATATAAAATGTCAAGAATAGGCAAATCCACAGAGACAAAAAGTAGAATAGTGGTTGCCAGGGGCTAGGGGAAAGGATAAATGGGGAGTGACAGCTAATGGGTAGAGTTTTTCCTATTGGGGTGATGAAATGTTTTGGAACTCTGTGAATATACTAAAAAACTAATGAACTGTTTACTTTTGAAGGATGAATTTTATGGTAAGTAATATCTCACTTTTTAAAAATTCTCCTGGCTCCACTTTGCTGCACCAACTATGCAATACAAATAAAATAGTCCAACAGATCCAGCAAAACACACCTTGTAGGAAGACATCTTCGCACGTTACAACACCATCCTCCTAGCTAACATAAATAACACTTAATGCTGACCAGCTGCTCTACCTTACACTCATCACTTTACTTAATCTTAACCACCACTGTGAGGTAAGTATAATTCTTATCCCTATTTTACAGATGAGGAAAGAGACTAAGTAACTTGCTCAAGGTCAGTCACATAGCTAGGAGTCTGAGAGCCAGGCACTGAACTCAGGTCTAACTCCAGTGCTCAAGTTCTTAATCATCTAAAAGGGTAAAGATATATATTGTTTTCCATCGTATAGGAAAATTATTTTTATTTATTTATTTTTATTTCAATAGATTTGGGGGTACAAGTGTTCCTTATTACATGGATGAATTGTGGATATATTCTGAAGCATTATATGGTCTTTATAATATGCTGTTCATCTTAAATCTGTTTTAAAAATTCTGTGTCTTAGTATTCTAGGTTTCTCACACTTGCTGAGTCAAGGAAAACACGACAGAGAGCTTGTGTCATTAAGAAGCACAGTTATGTTATGCATTAACCATATCATATTAGGAGACTGGAGACTTTCACCTAGCAAGGGACAGTATTTTTACTATTTTACTTTCGATTATTTTTATGTCTCAACACATAGTTTCACTATCTTTTAGTTAGTCTCAAACTTACTGTCAAGTCCAGTTTTAAATAAGTGCCATGCACTTTGACTAAGACCTAGTTAGCCGCAGACTTGGCTTAAAAGCCTAGTCAAATACAGTATCTTATTAATTTGATAGTAAGGATTATGGAAAAACAATTAGCGCTGATCCTTCCTATTCATACATTCCCACTTTCTGGGAGATCCAAATAGTGTAAGGATTCTTGGGTGAACTGCAAATTGTGTCCCATTCAATTATATCTCTAATCATATGGGGTCCCAGAATTGCCATGAGTTCCACGTAGCTTTCTGAACTAGAGATAAACTGGGGCCAATCTAGACTTCTAAGAGCCCCTAAAAAGAGGTACGATGTTAGGAAAGAAAAATAAGGATCTACTGATGATCTATTTGCCATAGATGACATAACTACAGTACTTCATATGTACCAGCTCATTTAATATATACTATCCCACATCATAAATTGGTTTTATCATTTTATAGATGGAGAGACTCCAGAGACTAAGCAAATTTGTCCAAGATCAGACAGCTTGTAAACTGGCAGAGGTGAGATTCAAACTTAGGTTTCCTCTGCACTTACTACTACACCTGCCTCCATTTTGTGGACAGACATCCACGAAGAGTCCCAAAAGACAACTGTATTGACTTCAGGAAATTTTGTACTAATCAAAGAATACCCCAGAACCTAAAGGGTAGAATATATCAGTCTCAATCAGCTTGAACCAAATAGTCCATAAATTTGCTGGTCCTGCCTCCTAATATTCGAAAAGTTGTTATATTCCTTTTTAGAATTAAGAAGACCTCAAATACTCACCCACCCCACAATTTTTGTTGTTTAAATCAAACCTTATATAAAGATCACTGGACAATTTTGAAACATTTTAACAGATTTCACTTAAACATATAAAATAGATTTGAAGGATCAAATTCCTATACTAAAATGAAAATTATCATCACACAAAAAATTGAAAAATATGTTGAAACCAAAAGCTCCCTGATAACAGGATGTTTTTCATCCACTGATTACCTCTCTGCAGCACTAGCTATGTGAAAAATGTGCTCATCTTCAATCCGTAATCGTTCTTTTCTCCTTCTTTCAATGTCATGTCGTAGGTCATTTGGATCTATTATTTTGACCAGAGTCTGAGGAATTTTGACAGAAGACAAACCATTCACATTACTGTTAGTTGCACAAAGACCATATCTAACAAGAACCTTAATTAAAAGTCTTAAATATGTTATCTTGTACTCATCTTGCTAATAGTAGTGCAAACTGATACAAATATTTTGAGACATAATTGACAATACACAGTCAGAAAAGTTCCTGAAATTGAACCAGGAATCCCACCTCTGGGACTCTATCCCAAAGAAAAGGCTATCTACCTATATATATTCAAAATATTATATTTAAAACAACAAAAAATGGAAACAACTTAAATGTAGAAAAGAATTTTAAGGGGAAGGGAAGAATGATTAAATTATAGTAAACTTAACTCAAAGAATAATGTACAACCATTTAAATTATGGTAATAAAGGCTGTGGAAGTCAACATGGAAAAAACATTTATTGAAAAAAGTTAATTAAAATTTTACTTATTTATTTATTTATTTTGAGACAGAGTCTCACTCTCTTGCCTGGGCTAGAGTGCCGTGGCGTCAGCCTAGCTCACAGAAACCTCAAACTCCTGCGCTCAAGCAATCCTCCTGCCTCAGCCTCCCGGGTAGCTGGGACTACAGGCACGCACCACCATGTCCGGCTAATTTTTTTCTATTTTTAGTTGTTTGGCTAATTTCTATTTATAGTAGAGACGGGGTCTCGCTCTTGCTCAGGCTGGTCTCAAACTCCTGAGCTCAAACAATCCTCCCGCCTCGGCCTCCCAGAGTGCTAGGATTACAGGCGTGAGCCACTGCGCTCGCCCGAAAAAAGTTAATTAAAATTTTAAAAGCCTCAATCATAGAAGGTCATGGGGAATTCAGCGATTTTACGTAAATGGAATGTTATTATGGATTAAATAAAAAGAGAAAAGCATATAAAATTGCATCTACTATGATAGTGACTATTTTAAAATACAAGTTGTAAGACTGCAAGAAAAGATGGTCAAATAATAACTTGTGTTAAATGATTGAATTATAGGAGATTTTTTTCTAAATCCTTACATTTCCTGTAAGTTGGTTACAGTACTTTGATGATTAGAAATGTTCTGAAAATATCATCTATTCAATAAATTAACCGATCTCCACAAATTCAATAAAAATTGTAATCATTTCACAAGTAAAAAATTATTTATATATTCTATCAGAAATGTATTAAAATATCTCCTCTACAAAAACTCTTTATTCTCAATGAATAAATTAGCACTTCTTTTAGAACTTGATATAATTCTTCTAAAACAAGAGCCAGTTTTCTTCCTGCTCCCCACCCCCTAGTCGAGACAGTCTTTCTAATTAGCAGAGAAATGGCAGGTGGGAGGGGAGGTGTTGGGTGGGAACTACACACAACACATGACAATAAAGAAATTTAGCATTATTTCCCTTATTTTGCTAGTTCATATTCTGCATAATCTTTCATACATTCTACAGTAAACAGAGGGGCAATATCAAATGAAACTTAGCTCCTTTGCATTCATTCTACGTATAATTTAAAAATATATTCCATATGACTGCTTTGAAAAAATAAGTATTGAACATACTTTCTGTAAGCTTTACAGTATAGAGTTTTGGAATGAATAATTAAGCAAAGCTGTTATCCTTAGGGACTGTCCCTCTTAGGGAATATTTTTGTCTTTTGTCAGTATTCTTACTCCAACTTGGCCGATAATCAGAATCACTTGGAGAGCTTTTTAAATTTCAGATTCCTGGGTCTCAATCCTTCTTCTTCATGTACTTTAACTCCCTTTTTCACTCCTTAGCAATCCCCTTTCCCATTAATATACCAACAATAAGATAATCTCTCATCAATAATTGCATTCACTTACCTTTTCCGATTCATGTAACACAGTTTGTTTACTGGGAAGCTCAGCCAAAGACATATCTACTCTCCTAAAATAATAAAGGCATATTACAATTAAATAATTATATTATACACTGATACCTTGATTCTATTACTACAGAGTGGAATGTGAAATAAAGCTGGTATGTCTTGGAGAAAGCAAAAGAAACTTGCTAGGTGTTTTTCATCTATATGGCAATCTCCCAGGAAATATATATCCTATGAACAACATTACAGGGAAGCTTTAGGGGTTCTCAAATCACTAGTATGTGCAACCTGGAACTTTACTCTGGTGATATATTGCACTCTATATTGATTCAACACAGCTCACAAGACAGGGTGCACCACCTGCTCAGACAAGTGTCAGCAGAAGATGACACATGTTTTCATATGGCTGCCCTCTGAACAGCCATTTGCGACCACATGAAACAACCCATGATTTCAATGGCTTGGCAACTGTCTTTCATTCTTCCAGTGATAACTTCAGTAGGCAATTACTATAGACAGCAGAATCAAAGTTAGGTAGGTAAGTATTTTCAAAATCCTACACATTTAAACAATGTTAGTCAATGGCTTCAATGCAACCTTATTCTATCAAAGTGCACTGGCCCAATACCTGCTTGGGTTAGTCCTACTTTTATGTAGGAAATGCAATTCAAGAGTCTACAGCAAGCCCAAGTGAGCAGGCTCAGGAAACAAGCACCTTCCCAAGTCTTTTCTGAGGTTTATTCTCATGAGTTAAATGGGAACACAGTAATCAATCATTACCTGTTAACGTGTGGATCTGAATTCAACTTAATTTCATTTACATCTGCATTGTGTATATCTTGCATTTTTGAGAAACGCTCATGTAGAGTAATGCCAGATGATGGAAAATAATTTGCTGAAAAAGGAAACAAATAGTTTTATCTCAATGTAAAACTGATTCCACTTAAAAGATTATATATAAACACAGGAAGAAGGGACTCTTTAAAAAACATCCAACCAGTTTTCTCTTGAAAATATGGGGGCTGGAGGACCTAAACTTATTTTGCAGATTAATTTGTAGTGCTCGCGTGCTTTCCCAAGCCTAAGCAAGAGTAAAAACACCTGATTTATGAATCCAAGGAATTTCTTCCTATCTGACATGCCTGCTTACTTGTCCTGGGGAAAAGACAGCCTCTCTCAAAGTGAGGACCTTTCTTCTCCAAGGTAAGACCTTACTATATCTGGGAAGTAAAGATGGCACAGAGCTCTATAGTTGAATGAGAATAAAAATTAACTCCAAAAACAAGCCTGAAACATCAAAACAATTCTGAACAAATGCCAGATGTTCTACTTATATATCACAGAAGACTTTGAATGCCACTTTACTGTGATTAACATTAAGTGAAGTTCATGAAAACATCCCAAAATCAGCTATGCTATAGGCTTTTAATAGGATAGAAAGACAATACACTTGACCCATCAGAATGCTACTTAAGCAATCTTTTCCCCTAATTTACTGCTCCTGTTCTGAGACGATCTCCTGGATTTTTCTGCAATACCAGCTCCATTTCTGCCAAAAATCACACTCTTGTGGGTGAGAGAGGCTGCAGCTGAGAGTGTGATCTGTTTCAGACAAACTGCATGCTTTAAAGTAAATATATGCCTAAGTTTGAGGGACACGGAGAAAATAATTCATTCTCAAAATATGTTTTATGAAGGTAAGAAAGATTAATGCAATTATCTAGTAAGAAGTATAAAATAATTTTCAAATTATTGAAGGCCTCCAGCTTCTAATACCCACAATTGCCTTATTTATGCAGCATCACCGGGGAAAGTTGTTCTACATCACTGAATTTTCCAATTAATGGAAATTTGCCAGAAGCAGAAGCAAAATAGAACAATTTAAAGCATATCTTTAAAGTATTTATTATGCAACTCCCGGTCATGAAGAATGCCAAAGCAAACTGCACTCTTTCATCAATCATGATCATTCAGCATAATGCGTAAGGCATAAAGTCCAACTAATGCCCTCAGGGGGCTTTAAGAATCTCAGAAAATGATCTAGGTTTCTGGATTTCTTAAGTTCCCTATCTGTTTTTTGTTGCTTCTTCCTCCCAGTTAGGCTATCAGTTATTGTTTCTTGCCGCTCTCCCTTTCTAACTTGTGATTTCTAACCTGCTAACAGTTGAAGCACAAGGTTACTGGAACTACATATAGAGAACAACTAGGCTTGAATAAATGCCTGATACTCTCTCCAAAAGACTTCCTAATTTGCGATCTAACTTATAATAAAATATTAACTACTATTAAACTATATCACAGGTGTTTACCTGTATCTCATGAAAAGTCAACGTATTATTTTTGTGTTATCCCTAATGTATGTGCAAAATATACCAACCTTTAATTTGATGGATTATTGTTATGATTTCCTGAGCAAATTCTCTTGTAGCTTTGTTTTCAGTATCCTGAGTTGAGTCAAGATGTTCAAACACTGGATGAAAGTTCTCACTTTTCCTGCCAACAGCAACCAAATCATATGACATCTGTCTCTCTGTGGAATAGCTAGTAGCAACCCTAGAATAATTTGCAAATGTTTAACTAAATTTGAAACTATTTTTCTGAGAAAATAACTTATTAAAAATTAAAATAGCTATAAAACTAAAAAGATATTTATCTTTTCTTATAATTAAGGCACTAAATTATATGCCATAAAACATATACAGTAACAGGTAGCAGAAAATAGCTACAGATATAGGCTCTGAGTTCTTTAAATCAGAGGTCATTAAATATTTGCCACTTTAATAATAAAATCCTCAAAATTTTAAGTGAGACAATTTTTCTTCAAAAAAATACAAGGAGTTAAAGACACTGTGCAAAAAATAATCAATTAGATTATTTTCTACGCCCAAATGGCCAAAAACATTGTAAATTCAGCGAGATTATACTATCTTGAAATACTACCACACTTTAAAAGCCGATACCAAACATAAGAACCTCTCTGACTTCATAAAAATCCTTATATTTCTGTATCAGTAGTTAAAAGCTTAGAATAGTACTTTGAAATCAAATTCTGTTAAGAGATTAATTTAATTACAAAGTCTCACTAAATTCTCAGAAAACAGTCTTAGTTGTTAGCAAAGTTATAATCATTAACACCAATTACAGTGTTCACCCTCAATGTACCCTTAAAGAAATGCTACCATTTAATATATAGCCCCAGCTATCTTACCACTTTAATGCCTTTTGAATCTTTATAACTTTCATTAAGAACTCTCCTGACCTCTAAGTACATTTATAAAGTGATGATTATGATAGATAGCTAACAATTATTGAGGCCTTAGCACATGCCAAACATGGGAGTCTAGAGCTTACCAACATTATCTCACTTAATCTTCACAATAGCCTTACAGGGAAGGCACCAAGACACTGAGACAATGGATGTCTTGGTTGTTTTGCTTTACATCCCAGAGATTGAGCATTCAAATGAACATCAGTCTTCCAAGTCATAATGGAAAACTATACCACATTTCCAGAACGCTGCTCTTGCTTAAACTACTCTTAAATTCTTCGACTGGAGGCAGTTTATGTACCACTGTTAAAAATGTCTCATTATTTTATATTTATATATCATTTTGGATTCAAAGTGGCACTAATCAGCTTGCACTCATCTTATTCCTCTGTACTTAACACTAAATTGCTTTTGCCTTTTTTCAAAAATCAAGTTCATTGTCCAAAGAATTGAGATTTACAACTGCTGGGGTTCTTCATGAGTACGTTACAGGCTCTGAAGATAAACCCAAAAGAGAGCCCTGAAGTATGTTTTAAATAATAGCAGCACAACTGGAAAAAATATCTCCTCATACAACAAAAAGCAATCAGATGGATACGTTTTGGGGTATGGGTGCATGCATGCACGTATTTACTTATTTATTTAAATCACTCAATAGCCATATATCCAAAACGGCTCCAGGATTATAAGCAGCTTACAGATATTCTTTAACTAAAAATTTAAACTCCTCCAACAAAATGGTTTTGAGTGCCTATGCATAACTTATCAGAGGAAAAGCTTCCATCTGACTTTCCATGCTCCCTGCTCTCAGACCAGCACTGTCAGTGACAACTCCCTGCCACGGCAGAAACACAGAAAAGTGATTATGCAGTGGGTTGATGCCACTGCTGTGGTTTCCTTGATTCATTAGAGCTACTTTCATTAGAGCCACTTCCCTTCCTTCTTCCTAATTTGCTCCAAGCTTCCCACTGTGTACCCAATAACTAGCTAAGAGACATTTACTGGTAAACACTAGAACGCCCTGTAACAACTTCCACTAACAAAGAATTACAAATGCTCTCTGTTTGAAGGGGTTTAATGTTACAATAAGCCTGTTCCATACCAAAAAGAGAGCTTTTAGAAACATTTTATAGGAGAAAAATAAGATATTTAAATAGAACTATAAAAATGATCCATCCACAAGGGGAAATCAGTTGATAAGGTTTTTTTTTTTTTTTTTTTGCAGCCTCGGTTTCTCCCAAGAGGAAATCAGCTGATAGAGATTTCCAATTTTTGAGTGAGTAATTATTAACATTTACTTGTAATTTCTTACAAATTAATTACTGGTATAACTCTTGCCCCCCCATGCCATAGCAGTGCTGTGGTATACTTTGAAGCTATATTTAATGCCTGAAATTTCAGTGTTTAAACTTATCAGTTATTAATAAAATTTATCTTAGAGTTCCTCCACTACAGGGTTTTTAATAAAAAATATTTAAATCATTTTCTAGAAAATATACATTAAAATAGCATAACCCAATAACTTTAGTCTTTTAAAAATAATGACACTTCTGCTATAAAAGAAAAACCCTCTTTAGACTTAAGAATACAAAATATTCTAAGTATTTACATTTGTAAATTTAATCGTTTCTTGGTTCATTTTCCTTTTTACTATTTCCTATGACATGCATTGATTAACAAGTTAATAATTTCAGGAAATACCCGCAAAACAAGTAGTTAACCTAAAAAGACCAAATGTTCTCACTTCAGATGCATTTTAGACAGTTTTTAAAATTAAAATACAGCCAAAAACCTGTACTCTAATACCATTTCTGCTTCTGGTCTCATTAAATCTTCCAAGTTCCTTTGTTACCTGCCCCCACTCTCCACCTGTTTATTTCTCTGTTTAAGAATATCCACTTATGTTCTCCCTGAGTGTTGTGCATAATAACTAAGAGAACATAAAAAGCTACATTAAACCTTAATTTCCTATTGTACACACTTAGGACTCATCATAAAAACCAACTGCATGGCAAAACAACAATAACAAGAAACCCGACAACCTAAACCAACAGATTCCCCTGCCCTCTGGAAGCTTATAGTATATAACAAAATCCATATGACACATATAGTTTTCCCTTTTGTTTTCTTCTGACTAATAACTAACATTTTGTACAGCATCCTACTGTTCTTAAAGCATTTTTCCAATTACAGTCACGTGCAGAATAACATTGTTTTGGTCTATCACGGGCCATATATACAATGGTGATTTCATATAATAGTCTATTTTCACTGTACTATTTTTATGTTTTGCTATGTTTAGATACACAAATAGTTACCACTGTGTTCCAACTGCCTGCAGTACTCAGTACAGTAACATGCCGTAAAGGTTTGCAGCCTAGGAGCAACAGGCTATAGCATATAGCCTAGGGGTGTAGCAGGCTGAACCATCTAGGTTCGTGTAAGGGCACTCTATGCTGTTCACATGATGACAATATCACCTAATGACATATTTCTCAGAACATATCCCCGTCGTTAAGTGGCACATAACTGTATAGTATTTGCTCCTGTCTTTCTAAGAACACACTTGGAAATTTTGGAGTTGAAGGAAAAGGGTCAGGGAGACTACTGCTCCCCTAATTCAGTTTCTTATTACTTTTTCACAAAAGTCCTCTGACGGGCCTTGCCAGCCCCAACACCCACCCAATCCGCCTCCTAGACAGCAACCCTCTGGCAGCCAGAGCCGGGCTGCCCGCCCTCTCCTACCGGCTAATAATGTCAAGTCAGGCTGGCGGCCGGGGCCTTCTTATCTCCCCATTCTCCTTTCCCTCTATTCCTTTTCACTGACCACTCATGACCACATGGTTCAAAGTTCCTGTGTATGTTTTTCTGCCACTGCTAACCTGTAAATATAAAATTTTCTTTACCTCATCTCCATGTGCCTAAAGCATACCAGCCTCCAAAGCCTAGCTGACATGTCAACTCCTGCACGACACCTTCCCCAAATCTGCTGGCTGCTGAGTCGCACCCCACCTCACACATCACTCTCGCCACGATGGTATTACCAACGCTGCCCTATGTGTCAATAAAACCAAAGGAGAAGAAACCTAATCTTATGTGGCTCTATAGTCTCAGGGTACCCTAACAGACTGTCTCACATAGGGTAGGTCCTCAAGAAGATATCCACTGAATGAATAAATGATGAATGGAAAGTGACTTGGTCAATTTGAAATGAGTGTTTCAGCCTAAGAGATGATGGACTTCAACATTTTAATTGAGGCCAATTTAATTTTGGTTTTTAACTTTATTGGCTTACTTTTTATTTTAAATTTTTAATTTAATTTAGACCAATTTAAATTTAAAATATTTAACTTTTTAATAATATAAAATCTCAAATATATGGCCTCCATGTGCCTGTCAACTCAGCTTCAATAGTTACCAACACACGGCCAACCCAAGCAGACTCGTGGAGCCAGGAGGAACTGTGGGTTAATTTGGACCCAAAAGGGTATAGCCAGGTGACCTGCCCAACATCACAGAGCTGCTCAGTGGCCCACCGGAAGACAAAAACCTATGCACCCCGACTGCCAACAGAGACCCTATACAAGGCTCCCTAAGACACACTAAGAGAAGCTAGGGTGAAGAATATAAATGAAAGGGAACATTTCCTCCATTAATTTTTTATTTAAAAAAATGCATATGAGAGATATGTCTTCAGTGAGAAATAAAGGATTAGATACAAATGTGGCCAATGTACTCAGCCCACCATCAACTCTGACAGCTGACTGTCCCCACGTCCCAGGTGTCTAGTATCAGCATCCCAGAAGATCAAAGGAGCCCCAGGTGCATCAGCAGCAGCTCACACCAGAAACTAGTACTGCCTCCTCCCTCCCACTTCCTCCTTCACCCACTCCTTCCTGGCCTGGCCAAGTGTCAGCCCCTCACCTACTCAGCCTAACATTAAACCAACACCTCCATTCATCTGCCCCAGGACTTCCAGATGTATACAACAGTTCGTGTTTTGGGTACATAACAACCTTAATAGAAATTTTCATATTGTGATTCCCTAACTTACATTCTGAAACATATGATTCACATGTAACTTCTGATAATGAAGTTTCTGACAGAGTGGGTCACTAGAATACAGTCTTTGTTAACGGAAGTGTTAACTATGCAGTGAACACTTAAGCGTCTACTTACAACTGTTTTAGATACAAACCAGAATCTAGAAAAATCACTAGGCAATAATCTTGTGTTTTCAACCATACTGATAACTGGAAGAACAAATAGCAATACTTGACCAAAGTTAAGAAAGTAAATAAATGCTCAAAATTAATCATCTTAGTCTTTCCAAAAAAAAGCAGACAAACTCTCTAGGTTTTAACCAGCAAATAAAACTCTCTCTGCACTCTATGACTATTTGAATCTTTTCTAGGAGAGAAAAATCTAATTTATGCTACTAGTTGAAAATATAATTCTATGGAGGGCATTAACCACTTTTGTTTTATGGATACGTTATCGGTCCACACGTAATTCAACCCACCAAACTCTTCCCTAACTCATTCATCAATAAAGATTTTATTGACTATGATGCTTTATCATACTGAAAAGATGCACATATTTGTTCAGTTATTTATTCCTCAGGTCTCTGAATAGAGAAGATTTGCAGTGGAGGTTCATTTATTACACAAGCCATCCTGCAGGCCCCAGTCAGGTATTCAAACACATGCTGCCAGACCCCACTGACAGGTCATGAGATTCCACAAAATTACAGTTTATAAGTTCAAAACAAAAGATGCAGCAGCTCCAATTTTGAGCAGCTCATTTCTGTGACACATGATAAAGATCAAGCTTCCATTTCTCATATCAAATTATAAAATTAACTGTTCAGTATCTCTAATGAGGTCTATTAAAATAAAACCCTTCAAAATTGCTATTTCTAGCATTCTTTAAAGGTACTACCATTTATTAATTTTCTTTTAAGTATAAAACACATTAGCCAGGCATGGTGGCTCATGCCTGTATCCTAGCACTCTGGGAGGCAAAGGCAGGAGGATTGCTTGAGCTCAGGAGTTTGACACCAGCCTGAGCAAGAGTGAGACCCCATCTAGGCCGGGCGCTCTGGCTCACTCCTGTAATCCTAGCTCTCTGGGAGGCCGAGGCGGGCGGACTGTTTGAGCTCAGGAGTTTGAAACCAGCCTAAGCAAGAGCGAGACCCCGTCTCTACTAAAATTAGAAAGAAATTAATTGGACAACTAAAAAATATATAGAAAAAATTAGCCGGGCATGGTGGCGCATGCCTGTAGTCCCAGCTACTCGGGAGGCTGAGGCAGGAGGATCGCTTGAGCCCAGGAGTATGAGGTTGCTTTGAGCTAGGATGATGCCACGGCACTCTAGCCCGGGCAACACAGTGAGACTCTGTCTCAAAAAAAAAAAAAAAAAGAGTGAGACCCCATCTCTACTAAAAATAGAAAAAATTAGCTGGGCGTGATGGTGCATGCCTGTAGTCCTAGCTACTCGGGAGGCTGAGGTAGGAGGATCGCTTGAGCTAAGGAGCTGGAGGTTGCAGTGAGCTATTATGATGCCACTGCACTCTACCTGGTGAGACAGAGTCTGTCTCAAAAAAAAAAAAAAAAGTTTAAGATTTAGGCTGGGTACAGTGGCTCATGCCTGTAATCCCAGCACTTTGGGAGGCCAAGCCACTTTGCGGGCTGCTTGAGGCCAGGAGTTTGCAACCAGCCAGGGCAACATAGCAAGACCCCATCTCTACAAAAAATTTAAAAATTAGCTGGGCATGGTGGCACATGCCTATAGTCCCAGCTACTCAACAGGCTAAGGCAGGAGAATCGCTTGAGCCCAGGAATTCAAGGTTACAATGAGTTCTGATCGTGCCACTGCATCCTAGTCTGGGTGACAGAGCAAGACCCTGTCTCTTAAAAAAAATAAAATAAAAAGTTTAAGATTTTGGTACATTTGATTGTATGTAACATTACCTCAAAAGAAAAAAGAGGAACTATAAGGAAATCAAGTACTAAAGTATTCAAAAGGGAGTGTACAGATGTTTGCAACACACTTTGAAATATATCAAAAAAATAAGATAGAAGGATAGATGAATAGATAGACACATGACTATGAAAGTAAACTTTTAATTGAAGACTCTAGGTGGTGGGTATATAGGTGTTCACTGTACAGTTCTTTCAACTTTTCTGTATGTTTGAACATTTTCATAATACAGGAAAGAAAAAAAGTTTAAGGTAACAAACTTGACACTTACAACAGCCTGTGTGCTCTTAAGAACTAATAGGCGATCTAATAGCACAAAATTATTTAAGGCATATGAAGAAAGATACAAAATTATTAATGATATTATGGCAGCCATGTGTAATATACATGTACATAGAAAAGTGTATATGTATGCACATAATATACATATACATACAAATATGGTAGTAGGGTTATGGATGATTTTTCTCCTTTATTTCTCCAACTTTCTGTAATATAGTCATACTTATAAATGCTTTCTGTTCACATATAAATATATATGTATATTTAAAAATATTTTCTGCAAGTGTGATGAATGTAAGGAAAATATGAGATAGGGGAACTGCCATGTCTAAATTTAAGAAAAGGAACAAAAAACCATTTTGCTTTAAAAAAAGGACTTGTGGGTTTACCTCCTTCCCCCTCTCCCATCCCACCCTTTTTTTCCTCTGGTTTTTAATTCAAATACAAGTAAGAGTGGACTGTGAGTATAAATGTACCAAATCAACATGGTCCATCACTTTTTCATTCACATGGTGGTGGTGTATTAAGTTAATGAACAGATTTAGCTGACATAGCCAACTGTAGTGTCTTATTGTCAGGATCCAGAAACAGAGGTAATATTCATAATGGAGCAAAGCATGTGAGCCTGCTATAAGAGAATATAATCTATTATAATAGTAGTCTATTTTTTTTAAGAATCAGTAAGAGCTAAAGCAAATGTCTTATAAATAGGCATCTTCCCACATTATAGTCTAATTTCCTCTACCTGGAAGAATCCAGTCGGTTGAGCCCCAGTCATTTTGAGATGGTAGCCAAAACCACATTAAATCACCCATCTCCTTGAGTCACAAGGGGACAAGTGGATTTGAGCCCCAGCCACTGTGACTTAGACAAGTCACTTCATCTCTGAGGGCCTCACTTTCTTCCTCTATAAAATCAGGGCCTGCTAAGGTCCCTTCCAGCTCAAAACTTCTCTGAATTTCAGGCAACAGGGAACACAGGCTCTGAGAAACTGAGCAAGGACTAGGTCTTCTTGAACTCCACCCAGCCAATTCCTGGATAAGAAAAATCTGGCAGCACAAAAACAAGTGAACTCATGAAGAGGAAACAACTCCATGGAATGCCCTGTACCCAAGAAGCATCTGGAGCTAGGATGTAGAAACAAGGAGACATGAATCATCCCCTATAACTAACTAATCACAGGAAACATTCTCATTACAGGGCTTTTGGAGAAAAATCTAGGCAATCCCTTCCCCTTAATGGACTCTAAACACATTATTAATTCCATTTTTGAAGCTGCAAATAAAGATGGCAGAAACATTTATTAAATATAATAAAGAAAAAACAAAGATAATACCTGAATGTATTTACTGTTTTCCTCATATCTACTTTAAGTGATTTCTTCCTAGGATTGACAGACAAGGGTTTCACATCAGAAAGTTTTTGACTTTTATCCAGTTGGTTACTGGAAGAGTAGCTCTCTTTTCTGTAATCCCCTTCTTTCTTTATTTTTTCCTTCCATTTGTCATTACAGGGCCTCAAATCAACATCATTTCTATTTGAATGAGTACAGGCAATGCAGTCTTTCTTAGATGGTTTCAAAGGTTCTTTGAATTGCCCATCTTGAGTTCCTCTCCCTCTTCCAACATTAAAACAATCTAATTCCCTGTTTACAGGGCCTTTTTGAGAACTGTATTTTCTGTCGTCTTCCTTAGAGTACTTCTGAATTCTCCCATCACAAAAGTCCTGGTCCCCATCTGAGGGCTTATGATGTTTGTGGCCATAGTCATAGGATACTTTGGTTGCTGAACTGGTCTCTGGGTGTTCCCTCTCAGCATGTCGATGAGTTTGAGGTCCAAGGTTCCACTGGTCTTTCTTCTCTTGGTAAAATGGAAGAGAAGGCTCGGGCCTCCACTTTGGGTTTCTGGCAGGCTCTCTGTTTTCATACCTCTCCACATCTTTAGGTCTTTTTGATGTGTGTCCATATTTTCTGAAATCACGGTCCTCAGGATACCTGTGTTGACATAAAGCAGTTAATACTTACACTAGAGAGAAGAAAGTGAGAATTTATATGTGTAGAATGTTGGGCAGCATGGCTTTAAATGCAGAACGCAGTGGCAAGTTAACCTATAATCCCTCAAGACAATTCATAGAGGAAAATACCATCTTTTTTATATTCTAGCCATCAACATGATTTACTTGAAAAAGAAATACTTCACTACTACCACAACTAAATTACAATGCTTTCTATCTTTTTAGACAAAAGCTTTTCAAGGTGGTTATCTTTGACCATAAAGTAAACAGACTTTTTCACTTGAGGCTTTTTATACCAAATTACCCAGGTTTAATGTTTTCCTATACCTCTTTTGAAAAGAGCTCCTTGTCTCAAAGTCTTCAAAGTCTCTTCCAGGTGACTGGGAATATTTTTCTTCTTGTAGCGTCTGGTGCCTCAACTCATCTTCATGCCACTGTCCTTCAAATCTTAAAGAATCTGCTATTGACCTCTGAGGTGGTTTCCCTCCTATTCCACTTCCTCTAACTCTATGGTCATCAGGAATATACCTTCCTTGCATTTTCTGGGGATAACAATGCCTCTCATGCTCTTTGTACGGTATACCCTCTGAATATTTGGGCATATACTGAGATCTGTTACCATCCTCTCTTTCAGGTGAATATCCTCGGTGAGGCTTATACATATAGAAATTTTCTACAGAGCTTCTTCTTATGTTTGGGGAAGGTGATCTATTTTCACAAGATCGGTAATACATATTTCCATGAGTGGGAATCCTTGGTTTACTCTGTCCATGTTTCTCACTGTCCATTCTCCAAGTGACAGGTCTTTTGGGATCCTTCCTATATTCAGAGCCATAATGCCCATGAGAATGCTTTTGCTTGTAGTATTCAGGATTTCTAGGTACTGGTGATAAAGACCTATGTAGCAAACAAAGAAAAGTTTAATCCATTTAAAGACAATAAACTAAGATTGTCTTAATATGACCTACCTAAAACACTTCCTTTTCCTAGAATTCTACTACTTCTTTCACTCAAACTAAATTCATCAATTTGATATATATGCATTTTAAATTGTACATTGGAGGGTCTGATTATGGTAATGCCCAGTTCAACAAGCATTTTCTTTCCATCTGAACTAATGTATGCCCTGCACTAATATATTCCCCGAGCTTAGCAAAATGAGCTGAGCACACCTGTCCTATAGGAAGAAGACCAGCTTAGGTATACGGCAGGATCCATTTTGGAAGAATGCTGACAACAAAGTTCTAGCAAAAGGGGATGCAGTGACTTAGAAAGGGCAGTCAGCAAAAGCTTACATCAGGTTCAATGGTCAGGTAAGGAACAAGCAGGGAAGCTAGATTCACACAAATAAATGTGTAGGAGAGCGTTTGGAAAACTGAACATGACTTAAATAAACTAGATTCTAAGATTTAATGATGTTACAACCCAAACTCAGACCCAAGACTGGCCCCAGAGTTTCTCTCATTGATTGTCTATTTTGTCTACTAAGGCTGTATCAAGGAGCAAAACATATATACTTAACCGGGAGAGAGAGGGGGAAGAAGAGGCTCTTAAGACTTGAATCTCAGCTAGGAGTGGTGGCTCACAACTGTAATCCCAGCACTTTGGGAGGCTGAGGTGGGAGTATTGCTTGAGGCCAGGAGTTCGAGACCAGCCTGAGCAAAATAGCAAGACTCCATCTCTATAAAAAATGTAAAAATTAGCCGGGCATGGTGATACACACGTATAGTCCCAGCTACTCAGGAGGCTGAGGAGGGAGGATCACTTGAGCCCAGGAGTTTGAGGCTGCAGTGAGCCATAGCCCAGGCAACAGAGCAAGACTCTGTCTCGAAAAAAAAAAAAAAAAGACTTGAATCTCATGCTTAGTTCCTCCATAAATGCTTCTAACATAGATAAGTTGCTTTTCTTTCCCAGACCTGTTCCCTTACGTATCGAAAGAAAGATGTTCTGTTCAAACAGAGGAGAAGGTATGCTTTAATGCAACTATAATACTCTCCCAAAACACACATCTTTTCTGTACCTCAGCACTGCCAACATTGAGCCTTGTATTACCACTAAGGAGGAAGACTCCTGTATCCAGGGAAACCAGTCTGGGTTGCCTGACTTAAAGATAAGAGAGAGGAGCGATACTACCTGGAACACAATAAAGTTCAATTTTGCACTTGGAGACCTGTCCCCCCATCTGACCTGCCCAATTTTCCAATCTCCTCCCTGAGACTTTAGTGTCTTCTAATCAATGAAGAAGCTACCCTTGTGGCTTTTGCTATTGTCCCCTCTCAGAAGCTGCCACGGAGTTGCAGCAACCATGAGTGAATCCCTTTCCTTTCAATGATAAGTCTGTGTCCTTCCTGTAAGAAAGGAGGCAGACCTATCTTCCTCATGTGTCTGCTGGGACTTATGTACTAGACTTGACGACAATGCCCTCTGGAGTCACCAAGCTAGACCACCGGCAAGTATTACCTAGCTGAAGCAGGAACTCTGCCACCCAGCTATCTACATATCATCACAGGAGGAAGCAGCTGGAGCCTTTGAGGACTTCCTGGAAGATTTCATCTCTTTCACTGCTAGAAAAGCTGGCAACCAGAGGCAGAGGGCTTCCAGATTTGATGAAATATCCAATGTCTTACCTTAATCCTTACTTCACATTAAATATTGCTTTGATATTACATCGTATGTTTTATTGCACAATGCCCCTTTCTTCTGCAGAAGGTTGCTGGATTGGTTACTATTGTTTTCAGTTCTCCTAAAGGGCCAAAAGAGACTCAAGGAGTCTGTTGGGAGACAATTCTCCACAGTCTCTTGAGTTCTGCTAGAGGCGCTGACAGCTTTTGTTCCAGTGCAAACAGCCTTGGAAGATAAAGACAGGGTTTCCCTCAGGGATAAAGGGCCCACTTGTTTGCTGGCCAGGATAATATGATAAGGTCTCCTCCAAGGCAAAAGCTGGGTGGGTTTGTTTGCAGCCCCTGATAAGGGACTCAGGTTCCTCACCTGTGTCATAACCCCACTGCCTGTGTCATAACCTGCAGCACCCACCCAGCCAGCCATTCTGCAGCACTGGCCCTCAGGGGACCTAAAGGATAAGGGCAACAACAGGAACACAAGCTCAAGCTGCCTGCCTACTCTGAGTAATAAAGGCTTTTGTCTCTGACCCAGGAGTGCCCTGTGGCAGCTAATGTGTTAGTTTGCAAGTAGGGTAAAATATCAGACCCTTTAGAGTTCTTGACAAAGAAACCTGAGAAGGAATCCGGAAATCAGGCACTAAGCTTGGCAGGGTCTCCTGTGCCCCTCACCAGGGCCTTTTGTGTTATCACAAAACAGCCTCTCCAATATCCTTCATGCTAAAAGCATTTGCTTTTTCACATTCCCTTTTCTTTCTAAAGTTCCATTACAACTTGGTCTTGTGAATTTTACAAAATGAAAACTGTTGAAGAAATGATCGATTAGTCAATGCATAACCAAAATGAACATGCACAATGGCCAAGTTACATTAACATGAGAAATCTTGGTCTGCCTTTTGTGTACAAAATTATGGTCCTTTTTAAAGTCCTAGAACATTCTAGTTGCATTCATAGCTCTGTGCCTTTGCTCCTATTCTCCTCCTTAAATGGAATAATTTTCTTCATTCTTTCTCCCTTTAGAAATTCTACCTATTCTTAAATGGCCAGTTAAAATTTTTTTATCTCTTCTTTGAAAACCTCCTTAGTATCCGCTTTCCCCTCCATAAAAGTAGAATTAATCCCCCCTCTACAGATCCAGAATACTCTGTCCCACTCAGTAGGGAAGGATTTTTCCCACTGTATCATAGTTGGCTACAGTGTCAGTCTCCCCAGACAGCCTGTATGCTTGCTGAGGCCATGGAAGACGGCATGTTTGCCTTTGTAGCCCCAGCACCTGACTGTAGCAGGTGTACAATAAAGACTAGTTAAATTATTGCAATCTAATTATATATACTATTGATACTACCAAGCAGGAAAAGAGTTGAACTATAATCAAACTATTCAAAACTCTACTATTCTGCCATGAAGAAGAAGGGACAGGAAACTCTCTATTTTCTATTTCCAAATTTCTTTGAATATATTGATTATTATTGACTACAGCCATACTGCCCTGAACATGCCTGATCTCATCTGATTATAAAAAAAATATAACATGAAATACACACTAAAGAGTTGTAAAGTACTCACTAATTCAAAAAATATAACACTCTCAAAGATGTTTCTCACTTTCCCTTGCTGTGGTCATTGCATTTCTTTTTTTATTATGGATTAATTCTAGCTGCCAGCTGTAATTAAATAAAGCTGTCAGCTCCTAGAATCTAGAAACACAACCTCTGCCATGATAGAGCACCTACTGTGAATAACCGGGTCCTATGAACATATTAAAATAAGTTTTTACCAGCACTGGTGAATTTGAAAGCCACAGCACATCCCAAATCCAAGCGTACTCTGCTAACTAAGAACTGCTCACCTGTGTTTCCACCTGGGGGATCTAGATCGTGACCGTGCCATCCTTTGACACGTGAGCCACTATCCACTTCTTACACTGCAAAGAAACACAGTATTAGCAAATCTGTAGAGAGAGCCTGCAATTTGCTCTAAAACATAGTGAATGCCACCAAGAAAAAGTTACTTAACCCCTCTGTGCCGCAGTTTCCTCATCTATAAAATGGGAATAATAATAATAACACTACCCTTATTGGAATGTTGTCAGGATAAAATGAATTAAATCAGTTTTCTGTAAAACTTTTTCTGTAAAGGGCCAAATAGTAACTATTTTAGGTTTTGCAGATATAACGTTTCTGTTATATCTGTTTCTTCTCTTTTTAAAGAACTCTTTAAAAATGTGAAAACATGGCTGGACAGCATTGAGATGTGCTGTAAGTATAAAATACATGTCAGTTTCAAAGAATTGATACAAAAAAGAAGGTAAGATATTTCATTAGTATATTTCTAATATTGATTACATGTTGAAATAGTATTTTGGGTATATTGGGTTAAATACACTATATTGTTAAAATTAATTTTTTAAAAATGTAAAAACTATTTTTAGTTCAAGGGCCATATAAAAATAGGCCTGTCAAGTCAAATGTACCATAGTTTGATGACCCCCGAGTTAAGTCATGAAAAGAGCTTATTGGTGTCTGGCACACAGCAACTGCCAAATAAGTCTTCCAAAAAGAGAAAAAAATTACCCAGAATTCCTCTATCTGAACACAACCACTACTACTTTCCCATCTTTCATCACATACAGAAACACTTCATGTAATCACAGTCAAAATGTTTATGAATACATGATGGCATATCTTATTTTTCAAATTGTTGGATTATAAGAATTATAATTCCTAATTATAATACTCAGTTGCTGCCTGACTTTCCACCAAGTAAATATACCCAAAATCTAATTAAGCATTATTAGACATTTAGTTTGCTTCTGATTTTTAGCTAAAACAAATGTCAAATAAGTAAATTTTAAAAGGCATTTCTAAACTTGATTTTTCAAATATTCTTCAGTCTTTAAAAGAAACTGATAGCTTTAAGAAATGAATTTTAAACATACGTAATTAGGGTATGATCTTCTACACTGGCTATTATGTACATCTCAGTAGTCCTCCTCAGTTCTGATACTATAATTAAGTAGTTACCAACTTACTGGCCCCAAACCCCTGGTGCCTTTTAAAATTAATGCCATGAGTTCGTGAATAATCATAGAGCCACCATGCACAGACTACAGAATGAATAAGTATATGTCTCATATAGCAGGCACCTCACTTTTACAAATTTCTGAAGATACTGTGGTAATTACTAAAATATAAATGATTTCTTGTCACTATGCAGCTCTTCTACCCACGAATACAAAAAGTACAATTATTATGCAGATATCAGTTTAAAAGGGGGTCCTCATGCTCAAACATTTGCAAACTACTGTTATCATGAATTTCAGAAGGAAGTAAAAACATATAAGGTCAAAGGACTTGAACTAGATCACTCACCATAGGAAGTACCATTAATTCAGTACACCGCCTCTTTCCAAAATCAATTTGAAGCTAGGAAGAACAATCAGTTCAAAAGTATTATGAAATTAAAACACTAAAAGTAAAAAAACGTTTACTTAGTAATCAAAAATATCAAAATGTATTCATTCAACAAATTTTACTGAGTACCTTTGATTTGCTAGGCAATGTTTCAGGGATATAGCAGTAAACAAAAACAGGAAAAATTCCTGTCATGGTAGAGATTATATTCTATTGGGGAGATTCTAATTTAACTAAAGAAACTTTGGGTATCAGTTCGTATCTACTAAATTTAACAAAAATAATAAACTCAAAGGGGTTATGTGTGTGGGGGGAGAGAAAATATTGCTGATGATAAAAAAGCAAAACTTTTCTGGGGAGTAATCTTTTCTTTCATTTTTTTGTTTACAAAACAGATTTATTGATATACAGTTCACATGTCATACAATTTACCCATTTAAAGTGTACCATTCAATGATTTGTAGTATATTCACAGGGATGTACAACCATATCACAGTCTACTTTTAGAACATTTTCTTTACCCCTAAAAGAAACCCCATTAGCAGTGACTCCTCATTCCCCCACTTAGCCCTGGCAACCACTAATCTACTTTCTGTTTCTATGGATTTGCCTATTCTGCCCATTTCACATAAATGGGATCATACAATATGTGGTCTTTCGTGACTGGCTTCTTTCACTTAGCAGGATGTTTTCAAAGTTCATCCATGTTGTAGCATCCTTCCTTTGACCATAATCCTTTTTGTGGTTAAATAATACATATTCCTTTGTATGAGTATACTATAGTTTGTTCATTCATCTCGAAGCACATTTGGGTTGTTTCCACCTGTTGGCTATTATGAATAATACTCCTATGAACATTTTTGTACAAGTTTTTGTGTGGACATATGTTTTCATTCATCTTAGGCCTATATCCAGGAGTGGAATAGTTGGGTCATATGGTAATTCCATGTTTAACTTTTTGAAGAACTGCCAAACTTTTCCAAATTGGCTGCACCATTTTATATTCCCACCAGCAGCGTATGAGGATTCCAATATCTCTACATCTTTGAAACACTTATTATCTGTCTTTTTAATTACAGCCATCCTAGTGGATATGAAGTGGTATCTCATTATGGTTTTGATTTGCATTTCTCTAATGACTAATGGAGGGTAAGAAACTATGAAACTAACCATGCCTCCTTTCCTTTAATCTAGCAATTTAAGCTTAAACTTACTATTTTAAGAAAATAACTTAAAAGAAAAAAGCAGCTGTGTATACTGTTTATATCAGCTTTATTTATAATAGAAAAAAAAATAACCCAGCAAAACTAGTTATAACCCAAATGCTCAACAATCAGTAAAATATTAAACAAACATATTAAGAAAATATATACATCTAGTTGCTTCCTACTTTTCTCCTAGCCTTATGTGTGTCTTTTCCTCCACATACCCTGTTAGTCCACCACGCCACACTACTTGCTTTCCTTGCTCAGGCTGTGCTGTTCCCACCATACAGATGGCTATCCCTTAGTTGGCTAGGGCCCTGATGGCTTTCTTTTTTTACCCCCTGGGTTTCTTTCACCTTGGGAATTCTGGGTTTATTGTACAATTATTTCAACACAGTATGAGTATTTATTTACATAATTGGATTTATTTCAATAGGCAAAGGACTATATCATATCACAGAACACAAAACTCAAATGACGTATGAATGTATGAGATATTTAAATTCATTAGTCATTGGAAAAATGCAAATTCAGATCATAACCATTTTATACCCATCAGATTGACAAAAAAAAAAAAAATTAAGTTGCGTATTCCAGAGTGTTGGCAAAGATGCAGAACAATAGGAACTCTCACGTCCTGCTACATTAATTAATTATACATGAGTACAGTATAACCAGTTTGAAAGTACAGTCATCCCTTGATATACTTGGGGGATTGGTTCCAGGACCCCCGCGTGTACCAAAATCCATGCATACTCAAGTCCCGCAGTTGGAACACGCGTAGACAAAAAGCCAGTCCTCTGAATAGACAGGTTTTGCATCCCACAAATAATGTATTGTTGATCCATGTTTGGTTGAAAAAAATCCACGTATAAAGGGACCCGCACAGTTCAAACCTGTGCTGTTCAAGGGTCAGCTGTAGTTTGGTAGTACCCAATAAAGTTGAACATGCCCAAATCCCACAGCTCACAATTCCATGCAGGAATTACCTTGGAGCAGTGGTTCTCAAACTTTAGTGTTCATTGGAATCACCTGGAAGGTTGGTTAAAACACAAATTTCTGGGCCTTACTCCTGAGATGGACCCCACTTCTAGCAAGTTCCTAGGTGATATGGATGCTGCTGGTCCAGGGGCTTTAGATCCACTGGTTTTAAGGGAAAAGTGGTTCCCTTGGAATCACTTGGGAGAGAATGTTTACAAGTGAGATTTATTGCATGTAATAAAAAAAGTATTACTAAGAATATTTTCCAACTAAAAGTAGACCTACCATTTGATCCAGCAATCCCACTACTGGGTAGCTACCCAAAGGAAAAGAGGTCATTTTACCAAAAAGACACCTGCACTCGAATGTTTATTGCAGCACAGTTCACAATTGCAAAGATCTGGAATCAACCCAAGTGCCCATCAATTCATGAATGCATTAACAAAATGTGGTATATATATATATACCGTGGAAGACTACTCGGCTATAAAAAAGGATGAATTAATGCCTTTTGCAGCAATTTGGAAAGAATTGGAGACCATCATCCTAAGCAAAGTATCTAAAGAATGGAAAACAAACACCACACATACTCTCTAATAAATTGGAACTAACCAATGGGCACACCAGTGCACAGAGGGAAGTAAAAGTCACTGGAAATCAAGCAGGGGGGAAGAGGGGACGGGCAAAAGCCTACCTAACAGGTATAATAAACACTATTTGGGTGATGGGCACATTTATATCCCTGACTCAAGCCATGTAACAAAAACATTTGTACTCCCTTAATATTTTGAAATAAAAAAAGAATATTTGCCTTTGGCTAATATTAAAATTAGCTTTATTAATAAAATTCAAACTACTCAAAAATGGTGAACTTTATTGCATATAAATTATACCTCAAGGCTGTAAAACTGTTAGCTTCAGAGTGATGAAAATGTTCTAAAATTAGAGCAGATACTGTGGAAATGGTTGCATAACTGTGCAAACATACTAAAAACCACTGAGTTGCACACTTTAAACCAGTAAATTATATCTCAATAAAACTGTTTTTACAAAAAAGTTAACTTTGTTTGCAATTGCTTAGTGTGCATCACCAGGTAAGAAAAAGTACTGGTTCAGGGGCTTAATAGATAAGAAAGGAGAGTTAATTTAAGCATACAGCCTGAGCTAAGAAAGGTTTTTACATTTTTAAAGGGCTGTATAATAAAAACAAAAAAAAAATATGTGACAGAGATTGCATGTGGCCTACAAAGCCTAAAGTATTTACTATCTGGTTCTTTACCAAAAAAGTTTGCTGGTCTCTGATTTAAACTAACTCACTTGTAACTAGCCAAGGTGATCCAGGGGACCAGGGCTTTAGGAGAGAGCAAGAGACAAGACTAAAACACCAGTGGGGTTTGTGACTGGGAGATGTCTGTAACAGAAGATAAATTGGTTTATACTGCTGCCTTAGAGTAAACTGTGAAGGGCCAGGAGAGGTGAATGAAGCTGTCTGTCCCCGAACATAAAAAGGAGATGACTGGACAGCAGGGTCCTCTACTCCTGGGAGGATGCTGAAGGGGATGCTGGTGCTAAGAGAGTCCAACTCCACGAGGACAGCACTGGACACACCCCCTTACCCAGCAGACGGTCCTTTAGGTCCTTCCCATCACCATACAACCTGGTAACTCTCCCACCTCCCCGAGGCTACCATCCGAGCTCTCCTTTTACAACTGAATTCTTCAAAAGGTTTACCTGTACCCCCACAGTCATTATCCCCAATTCTTCTCTTCACATTCTTGCTTGATCCCTCAGCAACCTGGCTCCCCACCCCACTGCTGCACCAAACTGCTCCAGTCAAGATCACTAATGAAATCCACGTTGCCAAGTCCAACGGTAAGCTCTTCTCCTCCTCCTCCTCCTCCTCCTCCTCCTCCTGCCGGCGGCATTCAACACATCTCCCTCCTGGAAACACCTTGCTGGACTCCAGAATACTATACTTTCTTGGCTTTACCCTACCTCCATAACAACTCCTTCTGTTTCCTTTGCTGGTTTCTCCTCAACTCCCCCCTCACCACCTTGACCCTTAATAGTGAACCCAGTCTTCCTCTAAATAGTGACTTCAGTCTTTGGACTTCTCACTGTCTATACTCTCATTCAGTCTCATGCCTTCAAATACTCTCTATAAACCAAGAACCCCCAAATTTATATTTCCAGCTCACACCTATCCTATACACGCCAGTCTTGCATATCCAACAGCCCACTGGATGCTGTAAGCATGTCCAAGAGCACACTCACGATCTCCCTCCAAATCTGCTCCTCCTACAGTCTGCTCCAACTCAGAAAACGGCAGCTCCATCCTTCCAGTTTTCAACAGAGAGGAAATACAAATATCCGATAAACATATGAAAACATACTCAACCCCACTAAGAATCCAGGAAATATAATTAAAATAGTGAGATACTATTTCATACTCATGAGATTTACAAAACTTTCATGGTACTCATGTGTTGACAAAAAGGTAGAAAAAGATAATTTCTTACCTCTGGAAAATTCCTCCCCCAAAAACCATGAAGCAGAAGAAATCTGTAAGTCTGTACAAGCATGCCTCATTTTATTATGCTTCCCTTTATTGCACTTTGCAGATATTGCAGTTTTATAAATTGAAGGTTTGGGGCAACTCTGCAAGTCTATTGGCACCATTTCTCCAACAGAATGTGTTCACTCCATGTCTCTGTCACATTGTGGTAATTCTTGAAATATTTCAAACTTTTCCTTATTATTATATCTGTTACAGTGATCTGTGAGCAGTGATCTTTGATGTTACTACTGTAATTGTTTTGGGGCACCACGAACTGTGCCCACGTAAGACGGCAAACTTTATTGATAAATGTCATGTGCGTGTTCTGACTGTTCCACCGATGGGCCATTCCCCCATCTCTCTCCCTCTCCTCAGGCCTCCCTATTCCCTGAGACACAACAATATTGAAATTAGGCCAATGAATAACCCTACGATGGCCTCTAAGTATTCAAGTGAAAGGAAGAGTGGCATATCTCTCACTTGAAATCAAAAGTTAGAAATGATCAAGCTTAGTGATAAAGGCATGTCTTACTACGTTGCCTAGGCTGGTCTCAAACTCCTGGCCTCAAGCCATCCTCCCACCTCAACCTCCCAAAGTGCTGGGATTACAGGTGTGAGCTACTGTGCCCAGCCTACTGCATACTTAATAGAACTTTTATATGGACTGGGAAACCAAAAAAAAATGTGTGTCTTGCTTTGTTGTAATATTTGCTTTATTGTCGTGGAGAACTAAACCCTCAGTATCTCTGGGGTATTGCCTGTACTCCAAACAGAATTAAATATATCCAAAAGCATTTGAGGACATTAAAAAATGTCTATCTTGAATCAGAAATTCACAACTAAGAACAGAAACAGACCAAAAACAAAAAAAGAAATAAATGAAAGAAAAATAGTTAATTGAATTCAGGGGGCAAATGGGAGAAAAAGACTAAATTATTTCAAAAGTGAAGAATAAATTATAAGGTATCTAAGGGAGAATAAACTCAAATGAAAATTTAATAAGGGACATTGAAAGAAGGCAAGAAAACAACCAAGAAAATTAAATGACATTGGAAGACAAAGACAGAGGGTGAGAGAGAAAGGGCAGGGAAGAGAGAGGGAAAGGGAGAGGGAGAGAATGGGCCAGAGTAAAAAAGAATGGATCAGAGAGAAAGCAGTGGAAACAGAAGAGAGGTAAATAAGGAATAATATTTGTATAATTATCGTGCCTGAAGAATAAAAAACAAACACTAGAACTGAACTAATATTTAGAACTATAATTTAAGAAAACCTTTCAGAAATGAAAAAACACCCGAAATACCTGAATCTACACATTTAAGTGCTCAACAGGTACCTAGGAAAAATTAACCTAGAACAATCAACTCTGAAACATAGTCTGGTAAAAACTATTTTATTTCAGTGATGAAGATATTACAAAATCTTCAAAACTTCTAGGCAAAAAGAATAAATAACTTATAAACCCAAAAGAATCAGACCAGCCTCAGATTATCAGATTGTTCAAAACCAAATTACAAAGCAAGGTGAAAAACAGAGCAGCATTAAAAATAAAAGTCAATATAGAAAGTAAGTGTTGGCTGGGCGCGGTGGCTCACGCCTGTAATCCTAGCACTCTGGGAGGCCGAGGCGGGCGGATTGTTTGAGCTCAGGAGTTCGAGACCAGCCTGAGCAAGAGCGAGACCCCGTCTCTACCAAAATTAGAAAGAAATTAATTGGACAACTAAAAATATATAGAGAAATTAGCCGGGCATGGTGGCGCGTGCCTGTAAGTCCCAGCTACTCGGGAGGCTGAGGCAGGAGGATCGCTTGAGCCCAGGAGTTTGAGGTTGCTGTGAGCTAGGCTGACGCCACGGCACTCACTCTAGCCCAGGCAAAAGAGTGAGACTCTGTCTCAAAAAAAAAAGAAAGTAAGTGTGAACCAAGGATTTTGTATCAGTCAAGGTGTCCCTCAAATATCGAGGCAACAGAAAAATGGTTTTCAACATATAAGAGTATAGGGAATTCTGTACTTAGTAGCCCTCCTGAGAAATCTACTAGAGGATGAGCTTCATTCAACCAAATGATGACTGGGAAAATGTTAGCAAAAGGACTGATGGTAAGCATTTAAGAATATGTAAATGGACATACAAGATACTAAGAGAAAGATGAGGATGAAGGTGGAAGATTAATGTAAAATTACTGTATATTGTGATAAAGGAGAAAAATTGCAACTAGAAAATGGGAAAAGAAGAGAGAGGAAGAGAGAATAATAGAAACGGTTCCACTGCTATGCATACAATAGGTGGGATTAAGGGATACTGGGAGGAAAAAACTGATACATCTGATATTAAGAAGTTAAATCAACACACAGTGCTGAGGCAACTGGATATCCACAAACAAAAGAATAAAGTTTGACCCTACCTCACACCATATAAAAAAATTAACTTAAAATGGATCAGGGACCTAAATTTAAGAGCTAAATTTATAAAACTTAGAAGAAAACATAAAAATAAATAATCTTTGTGACCTTGGATTAGGCATTCTAAGATATGATGCCAAAAACACAAGCAACAAAAGAAAAAATAGACGAATTGGACATCATCAAAATTTAAAATGTTGGCTGGGTGCAGTGGCTCATGCCTGTAATCCTGGCACTCCGGGAGGCCGAGGCAGGCGGATCGTTTGAGTTCAGGAGTTCGAGACCAGCCTGAGCAAGAGCAAGACCCCGTTTCTACTAAAAAAAAATAGAAAGAAATTAGCTGGACAACTAAAGATATATAGAAAAAAATTAGCCAGGCATGGTGGCGCATGCCTGTAGTCCCAGCTACTCGGCAGGCTGAGGCAGGAGGATCGCTGGAGCCCAGGACTTTGAGGTTGCTGTGAGCTAGGATGACGCCACGGCACTCTAGCCCGGGCAACAGAGTGAGACTCTGTCTCAAAAAAAAAAAAAAATTAAAATGTTTATGATATAAAGGATGCCACCAAAAAAGTGAAAAGACAATCCATACAATGGGAGAAAATTGTTTGCAAGTCATTTATCTGATAAAGGATTGTATCTAGAATATATAAAGAACTTTTACAACTCAGTAATATACAGACAATTAAGCAAATTTAAAAACAGACAAAGGAGATGAACAGACATTTCTCCAAAGAAGATATACAAATGGCCAATAAGCACATAACATCACTAATCATTAGGAAAATGCAGATTAAAGCACTTCACACCAATAAGGACAACTATAATCAAAAAGCCAGACAATATAAGTGTTTCAAAGATCTAGAGATACTGGAATCCTCATACGCTGCTGGTGGGAGTATAAAACGGTGTAGCTACTTTGGAAAAGTTTGGCAGTTCTTCAAAAAGTTAAACATGGAGTTACCACATGACTCAACTATTCTACTCCTGGATATAGGCCCAAGATGAATGAAAACATATGTCCACACAAAAACCTGTACAAAAATGTTCACAGGATCATTATTTATAATAGCCAACAGGTGGAAGCAACCCAAATGTGCATCAAGAGAAGAATGAATAAACAAAATGTAATATACCCATACAAAGGAATATGTACCATGTGACCACAAAAAAGGATTATGGTCAAAGGAAGGATGCTACAACATGGATGAATTTTGAAAACAGTATGCTAAGTGAAAGAAGTCAGTCACAAAAGACCACATATTGTATGATCCTATTTATGCGAAATGTCCAGAATAGGCAAATCCACAGAAACAGAAAGTACACTGGTGGTTGCTTGTATGGAGGAAGGGGTGAGGGGGATGGGGAGTGATGGCTAACAGGCAAGGAAGAAAATGTCCTAAAATTAGACTGTGGTACTTACACAACTCTATGAATATACTAAAAATCATTGAATTGTACACTTTAAATGGGTGAATTGCGTGGTATGTTAATTCTATCTCAATAAAGCTATTACAAAAAAAAAATAAGATCAACTTACAGAGATTCCCCACTAAATGTAAATTCAGCATTCACAAATGCAAAGAATAATAATTTCCCAGGAAAGCCTTTCCAACAAAGAAGCCACACTCCCATCACAGAACTGCACCAAGTCAGAGTCCACAGAACAAGAAAGCGATCAGAGATAAGAGGAAGCCAGCCACAAGGAGACCAAGCATGGATTATTTTCTTGGCCATAGCAGCTAGGTGTTATTGCCAGTTCTTCAGTAAGGAAGAGAGGGGAATTGATACAGAACCCCACCGATATCTATCATAATCCTACTTTGACTGCATGGATGCAATGTGTTTCTCACCCACACACAAAGATAAATAAAGCGGATGGAGACATAAGGTCATTTTAAAAAGAGCAAGTACAAAGGTAAATGATTAGAACAAAAATACAAACATTCCTAAATGCCCACACATACCCCCAATTTTTTTTAAATAAAAGAGCAAAATATACATCTCTCATAGAGAAAGAAATGGCAAATATAACAAAATACACATAATTATAAAATATGATAGGGTTGAGGCCAAATATATCAGTCCTAACAATAAACGTGAATGGGCTTAACTCACCTATTACAATAAAAAGTTTCAATTTGGCTCACAAAACAAAACTCAGGAAGTTTTATAAAAGACACATCTAAAACAAAGTGATTCCAAAACGTTAAACATAAAAGGTTGGACAAAGTATACCAGGCAAATGGAAACAAAAAGAGAGTAGGGTTGGCAATCCTACTATTAAGCAAAGCAGAAATCATGTCCCAAAGCATTAACTGTGACACAGAAGAGATACTTTTTAATGCTAAATGCCACATTCCACACTAGAGATATAACACATATAAATATACATATTTATATGACTATAACATAGCAATCATCTTTATGAAACAAAAACTACAAGAGATTTGAGGAGGCATAGATAGAAACACACTAAGAAGGTCCAGGCACAGTGGTTCACACCTGTAATCCCAGCACTTTGGGAGGCCAAGGCAAGAGGATTGCTTGAGGCCAGGAGTTGGAGACCAGCTTGGGCAACATAGCGAGACCCCATCTCTACAAAAAATAAAAAAATTAGCCAGGCATGATGGTGCATGTCTGTAGTGTCCTAACTACTCAAGAGGGTGAGATGGGTAGACTGCTTGAGCCCAGGAGCTCAAGGCTGCAGTGAGCTGTGATCATACCACTTTACTCCAGCCTGGGCAAAAGAGCAAGCCCCACCTCTAAAAAATAAAAAAAATAAGTTAAAAAAAAGAAAGGAAAAAAAAAAAAAGAAACGCACTAATAATAGGAGACTTTAACACACCACTCTCGGTACAAATATATTAGGTGAACCAAAAATAAAGAGATAGAAGATCTAAACAATATAATCAATAGAGTAAATCTTATGGATATTTATTAAACTCTATACCCTCATACTACAGAATACAGTTTCAAGTGCCCACACCACATTCACCAAAATAATCATATACTATTAGGTCACAAAGAAAACATCAATAACTTCCATAAAGTGGAAATGTTACAAATAATACTGTCTGATTATAATGCAATAAAATTAGAATTTACCAATAAAAATTAAAAAACAGAAAGACAATCCTTCCACCTAGAAATTTAAAACTCTCCTGTTAAACAACTCCTGGGTATTCTATAACTGAAATCCTAGATTTTTAAAGAAACAATGACAATGAAAATACTACAAATCGGATTCTATGGGATGCATTTAAAGCAGTGATCAGAGGAAAATTCATTACACTAAACATCTTTATCAGCAAAAAAAGAAAGAATAAAAATAAATGAATTTGTTCCCTAGGTCAAAAAACCTTAAAAACAACAAATCAAACTAAAAGAAAGGAAGTGGAAGGAAATAATATAAAAATACAGTAAGAGAATGAGGAAGAAAATAGAAAAACATCTAATTAATAATTCAAAATTCTGTAGTATTTGAAAAAATTAACAAAATAAACAACTAGATAACTTAAGAAAAAAGAGAGAAAGCATGAATATACAAAATGAGAAATGCTATGAAGGAAATAACAATTGAAATAAAAGAAAGTTTTTTTAAAATCATAAAAGATTACTTTGTAGACCTCTATCAAATAAATTTGAAAACCCAAATGAAGGAGATAATTTGCTAGAAAAATACAGATGACCAAAATTTACTCCATTAGAGTTAGAAAGCTTATTAGATAGATCAATTTCCATAGAAAAAACAGAGAAAGTTATAAAGGAAATATCACATGAAAAAGCATCAGGCCCAGATGGTTTCATAGGGAATTCTATCAAACCTTGAAACATAAGATAGCCTCAGTGCTCTATAAATTATTCCATAGACAGTATAACACAAGAAAAATCAAGCCTGCAGGAACATCAACCTTTGGAAGAAGAGGAACCAGCAAAAGAAAGGCTGAGAAGGAACTTTGTGTGAGGGCTGAGGGAACCCTGGAAAGTAGAATCTCAAAAATGAAGGATGTTTCAAAAAGGGAGACTTCAGTGGCAAATGCTGCACAGAGATGAAATAAAAGGAATGAAAAGTGGTTAACACATGGCTTGAGGACTAAGTGGATGGTCAGGAGACTGAGAAAGCCAATTATTAACAACTCTTTCAAACAGTCTGGCTGGAAAGGGGAGGAGAGAAACTGGGTAGTGGTGGGGTGATTAGGGTTCTAGGGAGGAGGTTTATTCTTGATAAGGAGGGACTATTTGCCTGGCATTAGGGATCTAAAGAAGAATGACTGTCATAGCAGAGATTAGTCCAGGTCCAATTAGTGTCATGTTTCCTTCGATTCCTTAATATTAACTCCAAATAATGTAGTCATTTTCTCCCACTATTCCATATTTACATATTACTTTCTTCATTAGTCCAAAGAGAATTTTTATCAGTGGTCACATTCTATGTTATTTAGCAAATATTACTAAGCGCTAGTGATTGCTAGGCGCTAGGAATACAAAGTTGGAAGAGACCTAGTTTCTTTCCCAGAGAAGCTAAGTTTCTAGTGGGTAAGAATAATCACATGAATGGCAGTACTCCCTGGTTTACTAAGTATTGTACACATATTATCTCATATAATCCTCACAACAAGCACTTGAGGAAGCTGGAATTACCTCCATTTCATAGGTGAAGAAACCAAATCTCAGAAAGGTTAACTAATCTGCCCCAAGTGGAGGACCTGAAACTAGAATCCAGGTTCTTGGACTCCAATACTAATACTTCCTCACCTTGCAACTCCTACTCCTACCCTCCTATCAGAAAGATGACCCTGTGGAGACTGCCCCGTCACTTGCTCAGATGTTTGGTCAGCAGAATTGGGTTTTTCGCATACTCAAGAATTGTTGACATCCTGCCTTACATCCAAAATTGCTGTCTAAATCTGGAAAGCAGCTTTTATGCCCTCTAGCTTCCTAGACAGTGTAACCTGTAGGGCACAAAAACTATGTTTTATTTATCATGAGTCCAAGGATTATGTTTTATTTAGCTTTATAACTGTCCCCCTCAGCTTTATATAGTGCCTTTAAATATTTGCTCCTTCAACATTTGTGCGGATTCATTCATTCACCTAATTTCATAACTCTGATATTGTTTTGAATATCATCTAGGGCAGCAGTGTAAAACTTCAAATTTAGGGAGTAAAAGAGTGTGGGGTCAAAGGGTATCATAGAATAGCTTTCTGGATTCCAATATTTACTTTAAAAATCTACTAACTTCAAGATGCTTCTGTGCTCTGAAATTTTTACAAGATGGCAACAGCAACAAGACAAAGTATGTCTAAACGTACTTTCCAGAAATGTCTCATTTGACCCTTAAAACCACCCTGTAAGAAAGCTAAGGCAAATGCATTATAATCTCTAGCTCATAGTTGAGAAAACTGTACCTTAGAAAAGTTAAGTGACTTGTTCAAGATAAGGAGATACACTGGATTTCAAGGACGTCCTGACTTCGAATCTCTTGTCCACTCTACTATGCCTTTGCCTCACCCAGATAACCTCTCTTTACTAAACTGGTAAAGGTGCAATAAAAGATAAGAAACTGAATTGCTATCAGCATGAGAACAAAAAGTGATAACTAGAGAAGGATACTTATACTTGGTTGGAGAGTACAAGTATAGCCCAAATGTGTTCCTATAGAAATCCTTTAAATGTTGCCTTTTGCTAGGGTGTGGGTAAGGATACTCAGGGATTGTTGGTAGGAGTGCAAAACAGCGTTATCCTTTCCAGAGGGAAATTGAGCAATTCACATTAAAAAAAAAAACCCTTATGTGCATACTCTGCCCAACAATTCCATCATCTAGGAATGTACACTAAGGAAGTAATCATGGACATGCAGACTTTACATTTATCCAATAATGTGTTTAAGTAGGGAAAACTGAGAATAACCAACTAAATAAATTATTACAACCATGTAATGGCATGATACACAGTCAAAAAAGTGGTCATAAAAGAGAATTCACTTTAGAAAAATTCATGTATTCATCTCTGCATAGAAAAAGACTGGAGGTGTATAACCACATTCACAACAGTTACTTGGAGTGGTTAAACAGTGTATCTTCGTTATGATTTTGTATATCTTAGAAATTTTGTATGTGAATGGCTTACTAAATGTTTCTAATAAGACTTTTAAAGTTTTTTTTGGGGGAGGTTGTGAAACAGCGGTTATTTCAAAAGACAATTTTAGTAGCCGTTTTTTAAAAGACCGTTAAAAATAAAGCATTATTATACCATTACCATTAAAATACCATTAAAAAATAAAGCACTCATTATGAATCCATAGCAAAAACCTTTTCAAATTTCAGTCTTTCCTTCGAATCTGTTCGCATTTAGAAAAATACTATAAAAGGTTGCCTGGCCAGAAGCCTGAGAGACCTTGCTGATTTCTACCCGTAGTTCGTAATTTGTTCCAGAACAGAAAAGCAATTACCTAAGAGGCAACTTGAAAAGCACCTCGGTAGGAAAATATTTAGGGGAGTAAGTTTCTCTCCCATTTCTTTCCCTTGCGACCTACCGATAAGACAGTCTAGGCAGTGACTGGCCCAGTTTCCTAATACATCCTAGAGAAGCACATGAGATGCACCAATTTCCAGGATACGTTTCTAAAAAGACAAGTTTTACCTTGCAGTGCAGGATAAAGAGCAGCCTTCACTACTCATCCTCAATGTTACCAAAGGAAGATGCCGCTAAGCGGCAGGAGCACCCCACCAGGAGGACAAAGCGGTGGGGGGGCTCCTCGGCTCAGGTCCCGCAGGCGACGTGTCCGGGGCCGCCTAGGGAACAAGGGCACCGTCCCTGGACACCGCCTCCCCTGCCACGTTCGGAACCGCGGGGACCGTAGCATACCCGACAACGGCGGAGGATCGGGGTTGTGGCAGCAGGTGCCTGGGTGGCCGCGCCGAGTGGCCTGAGAGCCGCAGGGGAGCTGTCTCCCAGAAGCCCGAGCCAGGCCGTCGCGCCCAAAAGAAGGCGGTGGCCGAGGAACCTGAGCGGCGCAGGGGAGCTGTCCCCCGGGAACTCAAGTCGGACCGCCGCATCCTCCCCGCGGCGCCATCTGCCGCCCCGAGAACCGCCCCTCCCGGGCGGCAGACACGCCCTCCCTACGGGCCAGGGCCTCCTTGTCCCGCCCCCCGCCCCAGGCAGCTCACCCGGCCGGGAAGTCCCCGCCGCCTCCGTAGCCGCCGCCGTCGCCGTCGCCGCCGGCCCCTCGGGCCTCGCCCCTCTCACGCCAACCGCCTACCACGGCAACGGCACCGCAACTGCCTCGGTCGGGCCGCGAGACCCGGAACCACTTCCTTCCGGAACCGCCTCGCCCCGCCCCCACACTGGCCCCGCCCACTGTCCGCGGCCTCGCGCCGAGTCCGTGTCTCCAACTGACCCTTGTCCTCTACTCTCTCCGCGAGGATGCCCCGCCCGGGCTGCTCTGGCTAGAGCGCCTGCGCCCCCTGTCGGCCGTTCCCACCTCGGCCGCTCTGTCCAGGGCGCCTGCGCCCTCTGCCACCGGCACCCCCCCCCCCCCCCCGCGCCGTCAAGCTAGAGCGCCTGCGCCCTCTGCCGCCCTCCCACCGGGGAGGGAGGAACCCCCTGGGCGTTCCAGGTTCAGAGGTCCTGGGGGTTGAGGGTCAGGAATTGGAGGTTGCCCCTCAGTCAGTGGCAGGAGCTTGGTCCCGTGGTCCTCCCAGCTTTGTGCTGATGAGGGCACCAGGAGGCAGAGGTGGCGGCGGAGCACATGGGCCTCGGCCTTCCAGCCCCTGACTTGGCCCTCAAAGTCCTTCCAGAGCCAACTCACCTGAACCTGCTCCTCTGTGGCCTCTCTCCTTGCCTACTCGGTCTCTAACCATTCCCCTAACCTCTAACCGTCCCCTATGGCCTCAAATGAAGCTTTCACCCAGAAAACAAAACCTCCCCTCTGGACTTCCCAAATAGGTTGATGGTACCAACATCAGTCCACCATCCAATTCAAAATACTGCCTCATCTTTGTTTACTCTCTTTATTTCTCTCCTCCCACAATCCATCCACCAGCCCCAAAGGTAGTATGTCTTCTTCATTCTTGAAGTTTTCCACTTGACATATTCTTTCTTCCCCTTGCAAAATATCTCTTTCAGAGTCCATGCCATCTGGTAGTATCACCTTTTACCCTCCCTTGTCACTGTCACCTCCTGACTGCCTGGCATTAGTTTTCCTCTCCACCTGACTTAACTGCCATCATGCCAATGAATCCAACATCCATGACTGAGCCATGTTTCCTTAAGTTCCTCAACACAGATGGCCTTTACCTCTATTTTGTCCACCCATTCCCAGGCTCATAGTTAAGATCTAGACTTTCTTCACCTTACATTGCTCCATCTCTAAAATCTTAAAATTTCAAAATCCCATTTATTTGGACCCACAATCCTCACCCTTGCTGTACTACTTCTCCCTTAGTCCCAATATACTTGTTCTTCAAAGACCACAGAGATCTCATAGCCCATGGCCGTTTGACTTCAACCACTCTTGTAAGCAGAGCCCCCTGCCTTGCTCTCTGACACATCCTAACATCAAACCACCATCTTAAAACACTCCAGTTATCTGCATTTTCCATTCCTACATCTGTGTTTCCAAACGCTGTTTGGGGGGAAAAGCCATACGAGTATAAAAGAATGATGCCACTACAGATTTATGGACACTCCCCACAGTCGAGAGCCTGGTACCTCTTAGTAATCAGTTTATGTGACCCTTTTATGTGATCTCTCTTTTTTCCAATAACTGCTGTTACGAACCCTGGCCACTCCTTTAAGCCTTATATCAATGATCATTTTCCTCTCTTCATACATGACTTTGCTTCCTGTTTTGCAGAGAAGAATCTTCCGCACAGCATATAAGGTTTTCATTATCTGGTCCACGCTTACCTCTCTTCTCTCTTCCCCTTGTACCCAGTGCTCTGGCCAAACTGAAGTTTTTGCAGTGTAAGAATAAAGCTTTTTCTTTCTGGCTGAGAGGTATGAGTCCTTTTTATCTGCATATATATAGCTTCAATTCAGGTAGGTTTTCTTCCATCTATCTTCAAGAATTGTTTCTGCTCTATTTGCTCTGATCTCTTTTTTAGGAAGAGCAATTATCTGTGGTAGCTCTCTGTTTTATCACTGTCATCTCTGTATCCTTTTCCAGTAGACCTCAAGTTTGCTACATTGATACTGATATGGCTTCCCAAAGCACTATTTCTGCTCTCAAATTTTATTATTGAGATTTTTGTTTCTTTGTATCCTTCTTCCTTCCTTTCTCTCATCACCCTATTGATCTCCATCTCCTGCTTTCATTTCCTTGTGAATTTCTGTTCTGATTTTATAGAAAAACCTATCATATTTCAAAGGGATGTTAAACTGGTCATAAAATTTTTCTTTTAGATTCTGTAGTCAATCCTTTTCAGAAGTATGCTCTTCTTTCTCTTCCATGGTTGGTTTTTGTGTACTTCATGATATATTAATATATAAATATGTATCATGTGTATATATATATCATGTATATATAGTGTATATATATACACACACATATATATGTGTGTATGTGTATATATATCTGCATGTATATATGTGTGTCTGTGTGTATATTTCTTTTGACTCATCTTTGAACAAGGTGGTCTTTGTCCAGACTCATGGTTGGTTAACAGCACAAGTAGATGGCCCTTGGCCCTATTTGCCGTCCACTTGTGTGGACAAAGAGGTTAAACAGTTTGCACACAGCTCTGGGTATCTACATGAATAGCACACATGCACATGTACACAGAACAAGCCTAAGAGAGATGGAATATTATGTGCCTTTCCGTTTCTTTCCTTTTCTTTGGTTTTCACGGGAAGCCGAATCTGCCGCGGAACGCCAACTATGCCTAATACGAGCAGTCTGTATTAGTAAGAATAAGTTATGCTACAATGACAATCCCCAAATCTCAGTGGCTCATAACAATGAATGTTTAATTCTCACTTACATTGCACATCCACTGAGTCAGCTTTGGCTCTTCTTGTCCGGAACCCAGACTGAAGGAATAAACCCTATCAGAGCCCTTACTGGTGTCATATCAGGAGAAAATGAGCAAGGGTGGGACCACGTGCTAGGTAGTAAAGCCTCTGCTTAAATCTACCAAACCAGAAACCATGCGAGTGCGGGCCAGCAAACTGCGTTCCAGCAAGCCTCCCGGTGATTCTGATACACCCTGCTCTGTCACTTGCACTCCCTGCAAACCAGAACATGAACATAGAGGTTTGGTGAAATAGTAGTTTTTAAATTCTTAAACCAGAAAAAAAATGTCATTTTGTTTTAAAAGAGCAATTCAGGCTTTGTTACGGACTTAGACAAAATGCCTACTGCCATTGTCGTTTTTTGGAGAGAGGCAGCTTCTGGGAAAACTTACCAGCTACCATGACATGTTCTCCCGCCACCCTTCTGTGTAGTTTTCTTTTTTAAATGCTGATGTGAGAAAAAGAAAATGATGAAGTAGTAGGACAAATAGCTTTCTCATCCCTGGGAAACACTGCTGTCCGGACTTTCCCCAGAGGTTTTGTATAGACTATAGTTCTATAGTTCGTATTGCGCTGCGTGCATCTCCATTAGTGCTTATATCCCGGGGCTGACACAAGCAGGTGAGCTGTTTCTTGCCTTAACTATTTAATTTGGGTTGTGTGGCTTAGTGCTGTTAATGAAACGTGATGCACAATGCTCAGCTGGCCCTGTTTCCTACTCCTTGCCTTGCCTTCCGTCCCAGTATATAGGCATTTTTAGTGGCTGCTGTCCTCTCTTTACCTTTGCTCTTTTAATGGCTTTGTCAACAGCAGAGAGCGGACAAATGATTCATATTGTTTGGACAAAGATGTTTTTAGACAGTCTTATGCTGCAGGTTCCTCTTTGCTCATTCTACTCACTGCCTTTATGTCTGTTTTCCTACTGAGATGGAGAACAAATTTCTAAACAAAATTTGGTCACTGCTACCAGCCCTCTGGTCCCATAAATTATTTCTGATGAACTCTTTTGTGATGTAGTATGTGTAGCAGTTTGGCCCTGGTTCTGAAAGTCATATAATATTTGTGGTTTTAAAACGATGTCTAACAACTCAGCCATTATTTTGAAAAAATTTTGCTGGGAACTACCTACATGAATGCAAGGCAAACAGGAACGATGACTTAGGTTTAAAAGTTAATTTTGCTGCAAAAAATTTTTTTAAGTTTGTTACTCCCCTTACTTGAATGTTCAGGGCTTCCCCCTTTTAGAAGCTCTTTCCCCAAATCTTTGATAGATTCTGTTCACATGTCTCTTCCATAAACAGTCTGTTTTTGTGTCCTGGCACAACTCCAAAACCAATTCAAAAGCCATTCAGCACCCCAAAATTTCATTTACCTGATGAATTTGCTTTGTTCAGCTCCATGTTTATTAGGTACCCCACAGTCTCTTCCTAAATTTTCACTCTAGTTCCCACTCTCCCTTGGACTGGTAGGGAAAGAGAACATAATGGATCCTGTGGTAGATTTTATAATAATACAATAAAAAACATTTACCACCCCTCCCTCCCCAGGCCCCCTACTAGAGCATGGAAAATGCCATACGTGACTCACATTATATTCCTACTGGATGGCCCTGATCTAAGCCAATCATGGCATGGCAGAAACAACTAACTATCCGCCAAAGTAATTGTGCTGTCCCCTCCATGGTATAGCAGTATCTCTGATAAGAAGCAAACCAGCCAGGAACTGTGCTTCTCAGCATCCCTTGTATCTAAATGAGGCCACATGACTAGTTCTTGCTGATGAAATGTGAGTGGAAGTAGTTCGTGTCCATTAGGGGCCAAGGTGAAATGGCCTCACTCTGTTGCCCAGGCTGGAGTGCAGTGGCAACATCATAGCTCACTGCAGCCTCGAACTTACGGGCTCAAGTGATCCTCCTGCCTCAGCCTCCCGAGTAGCTGGGACTACAGGTGCATGCCACTATGCCCAGCTAATTAAAAAAAAAAATTGTAGAGATGGGGTCTTGCTATGTCACCCAGGCTGGTCTTGAACTTCTGGCCTCAAGTGATCCTCCTGTCTCCACCTCCCAAAGAGCTGGGGTTATAGACATGAGCCACTGTGCCCAGCCTTAATGTGAACTTTTGAAGCCATTAGTATAGCTATTTAAAGTTTCCCAAATCTTGCTGAGGACTTAAGCCTTCCTCATTGTCAAAGTATAACTTCCCAAAGGCTAAAAACATGATTCTGATATAAATATGCAATAAGCATGTGTCAAAAATGTATTTAACCCATTACAGAGCAGGATGATGAAGTGATTTCAAAGGAGGAGACGAGGACTGAGTATCATACGCACACATGTCTGTAGACACACATGCACACACACATATTTAGTGGGAAAAGAGAATGCTGCAATAGGATCTCAAAGTTAGAGACAAAGTTTTTGGTGTCCTACAGGGAAAAATAGACATAATCTTTGGCATTATCTTTTCTACTGGGCAAAAATCATCTCCCACTTTCTGTCTCCAAGTGAACATCTAACTCTAGAGACCGGGTCCTAAGCGATGGCATATAGCAAGTCACGTGAAGTTCCATCTTCAGAGACTCAGCTGACGTGGGTGCCTTGTTAAGACAGAGCTCTAGAGGGGCTTTGAAAGGGCACACAGTTATCTTTTCGTCTTCCACATTCTGGATTATTTTTCACTGTGGGTGAACACGAGACACCTTGTACTAGCCACCAGGGCTGTCACCGCACAGGGTGGGTCCCTGAGAACCTTTCAGAAGGCCAGATCCGTTGAACAAATGGGATTTATTCTGTCCTCTCGGTGGGACTAGTGAGCTGCAGTTTGTCCTAAAACCACCCATGGGTCCCTCTGTGGTGACGGAATTCAATGCAACAAGCTTTACGCATGCCTACTGTGTGTGACACAGCCCTGTCCTAGTTATCACTTCTGCGTGGACGACTTTCCTGCTGTTTCAAAGATGAGCCTACACACACTGTTAGGAAAATGCGATTAAGACAAGTACAGCCAACAAAGAGCTGTTGGCTCCAATTCTAAAAAGAAGTTAGTTTATGCAAAGGTTCAATTCCTTGGGACTCTATTCCTTGCACTTTGTAGTTCCCGAGATAAAGTGAGATGGGAAAAGCCTCCCTTAATCATTTCTTGGACGTCCAGAAGGCTGGCAGCTTTAGACATTTCCCCACCACCACCACCACCAATCCCTAGGTGCCAGTTGAACGGTGGCATTTCTTAACTGTGGCACACAAAGCTCGGCAGGAGGTTCTTGCTTATTTACTGCGGAGCATGAAGGGAGGTGGAGGGAATTGTCCAGGTGCCACACCTGAAGCCTTCCGCTCCCTCTGCCTTTTGCGAGGTGGCTCTTGGGCTCTGGGCAGAAGGCGGTTTCTTTCCACAGTGCAGGGAGTGCCCATTCATTGCCTTGGACCCTTACCTGGACTGTAGGGGGATAAAGGAGGGCACCGAAACACTCCCTCCCTAGTGGTTAACACGGGTGATCTGTCCCAGAAGCACAAGGGCAAGTAGAGTCACAGTGTAAGTCACCCCATCCCTGATTCCATGGTCACTGTTAAAGGCGTGTCTGCAAAGGTTCAGGAGTTTCAAAGTGTTTTAAATTACATTTTCACCCAATCCATGTCTGTCTTTGCCCTAGGAGGCTCGCGCTGGGCATCTGGCGAGCCAGTGTTTGGCATTTGATCCCGTATTTACGTGGTGAGTGTGGAACAACACAAAATGGCCCACATTAACTGTTACATAAACATCGCCCTAATTGGACCTATTGGAAAAGGGAGAAGGGGAAGTGACTGCTTCAGAGAATAATGCTATTTTCAAATCCCATGTTCTTGCTTTCAGGTACGATGAGAACTTGAGCTAATGGTTGAGAAAGCCAAATTCTGCTGCTTTGAGCACATGAATGGATAACAAGCCCCTGAAGAAGCACTCAGATAAAAATGTTCTAGAATTGGTGGCGATGGCTGTACAAATTCGTGAATATATTCAAGACCACTGAATTGTGTACTTTAAAAGGTCTGTAAATTATATCTCAATAATTAAGAAAAAAAGACACGTTCAGAGCTATGATTCCCTTTGCCATTTGCTATAAGCACCTGCTCTAGCAAAACATCTTGGCTGCTCTTGGGGGCAGAACAGCCTGTTAACCTCCACTGGGGGTATCAAAGCTGGGGCCCTGGAATGAAAGCCAGCTCTGCCAAGTTCCAGCTGCATGTCCTTGGGCGAGTTACCCTCTCATACCTACCTCATAGCATGGAGAAGTTTTCGAACCATCTCGAGTACAGCAAGGACTCAGTACCTGCTGTCAGTGTGGTCCACTTCCGCAGGAGCCTGGTGCAATAGCAGAGGGCCGCTGCTCCTCACTGCCTGAGAGCCCGGAGCGTCCCAGGGGCACCTGGCAGTTCAGGGTCTTTAGAAGCTGCTCCCAAGCCATGCAACTAAATTTTGTCCCTGACTTAAACCCTAAACCCTAATTGGTACCCACACCTTGGATCCCTCTGCTGTCTTTCCTCACTGTGACTTCTGGGCCCTTAACCCCACCCCATCAGAGATGCTCAACTCAGTTGACACTCAGGAGACCTGCTACCTTTCTACAGACACAAATGGTTCCTCCCTCTAGCGCCATCATCCATTAAATTCTTAAGTATCTTGGGTATTTCTGATCTCTAGTGCTATTCCAAATTCTATTTCTCTATCAGAATACACCAGGGTATGGAAGTTTTATATATTTTACTATGTGTTGGGGGAAATTTTCCCTTTTTAAAAACTCGTAAGTTTCTTAGCTTTGTGTTCATTTTCTTTTATCAACTGTACAGTTATATTTTCAAGTTGCCAAAAAGAAATCCCATTGATTGGTACAAATGTGAATGCCATCTACCATTAGCTCTCTTCATACGCATAGGTCTGGTTTTCCCATTCGGGGGCATGGCATGTCTTTCCAGTCACCTCTATTCTTTCTAACATTCCTTGGTCAAGTTCTAGTTCGTTATTTTTAGGAATTTTATGGGCTTTTTGGAGGGGGATCTATTTCCTGTTTATTGTTAACATGTAAGAAAACTATTGATTTTCAATAGTTGTCCCCCATGTGAAATTATTCTAACAGTTTCTCAGTTGTTCCTCCTGGGTTTCCTGAAAAAAAATAGTATCTGCTTCTCATTTCTAATGTTTCTAATTATGTTCTCACTTCATTTTTTTACATAATTGCGCTTCGTGAACAATGCCAAGGAACGAGGATGGAGGTCACCCTGTGCTGTGCCCCAATGTAATGGGTATATTTCTAGAAACAAATTAGTTCCTTACGTTTGCTTTCTAAATTTAGTTTACAGACTGGGCACAGTGGCTCATGCCTGTGATCCCAGCACTTTGAGAGGCCAAGGTGGGAGGACTGCTTGAGGCCAGGAGTTAAAGACCAGCCTGGGCGACACGGCAAGATCCCGTCTCTACAAAAACATACAAAAATTAGCCGGGTGTGGTGGCACGTGCCTGTAGTCCCAGCTACTTGGGAGGCTGAGGCAGGAGGATCGCTTGAGCCCAGAGTTTGAGGCTGCAGTGAGCTATAATGATCCCACTGCACTCCAGCCTGGGCAACAGCGTGAGATCCTGTCCCTAAAAATAAATAATTTTTAAAAATTTAGTTTACAAAAGCATTTGACTAATAGGAAACCTGTACACACTACGAAAAAATTTACAATGTCCACAAACTAGAAATTATTCTTAGCAATGACTGGCCACCAATGACTGCCAGAGCTCATAACATAAGCTACTTCTAATGCCCCTGTCAGAGGCCTGCATGTGGAAATAGTGTCTGCTCCTGTGCTCTGACCAGAAGTTTTGTCGGTAGAGCTGAGGAGGGCAGCAATGACTGGGCCCTTGGTTCCTAATTCTAGTCCTGCTCACGTGGCTCCTTGTCTGGCCTGCTACTGTCTCCTGGGTAGTGAACAAGCTCATGAGTTAGATATAAAAAAAAAAAAAAGCTATGTACAATGTTCTTGTAGATTACAGTAAGGTGACCTGTCTTAGCCAGCAATCCCTTGCACGAGTGGTATGAAAGTACAGCAGCCGTACTGTACTCAGAAGTTCATCATGTTTCAGGACACTCCATCACTTGATAAGCTTATTTACACAGCTGGCTCCATTTGGCACTAATAACAGGAATTTTTAATGAGTTTCATAGGGAAAGGACACCCACACTCACACAGGATTTGAGGGTTTTCTTCCACATGGGTTTTAAAAAATTTGGTTTCAGCACATTTCTTCATTGAGCTTACAGAAACAAACGAAGCACTGGCAAGCCATGGGACTCTTCAATGAAAATGTATTTCACATTAAACACAATGTACACATCATGCAGACGAGGCATCACCATGGTCACAATGGTGCTGTGAGGTAAAACAGATCACAAAACAGACATTTAGCAAAATAAAGCTATAAGAAAGATGACAAGGCATTTTTTGAAAGTCAGACCATGCTACCATTTTTTTGTGTGCTTGTCACAAAAGGGATTTTCCCCCTGATATTCATCAAGATCAATGGCACTGCATTATTTGGAGGCATATATTTTATTTAGTATATACACATACACATACACAGTTTCCATAACTAATAAATTCTTAAAGTGTAGCTGGCTTTAAAAGCACATGAACAAGATTACTATTGAGACTTCTTTATATCTCCTGGTTGCAAACCTCTCCCAGAATTATGGAGCTTTCTAAACCCTTAATTGTACAAGTCAAAACAAAAAGTGTCAAAGAAGAAAAGGTTATTTTAATCTGAAAGTCACATTTTGCCACGAGAAACAAAATTAAGAAAACACACCGTTATATGGCATAAAATGTGTCAAGTATACATTCTAGTGTCATTTTGTCCCCCCTTCAAATTTTTTTTTATGTTAAAGCCTAATAAAGTGACATACTGGGTCCAATTTGGAGCCCCTTTGTCCCAGAGCACCATGATTTTCATTTGTGCCTGGTTTTCTTACAGTTGGGCAAACACGGGAGCAAACACCGAAAACTTCCAAGATCCAGTAGAAAAACAATAGCAAGAACATGAAAACCAACCAGCTGCACGCGAGACACCCGATTCAGACTCATTCAGTCAGAAAGCCACTCTGTGGTTTGGAGTGACCACAGTATGGAGAGTTTAAGGTGTGACATGAAAGGGTCCTGGCTAGATTCAGTTGCCCACGTATAAAGGAATATGCAGGAGAAAACAGAAATCATTACACACTGTTTTTACTTCCTTACTCAACCAAACTTACTACCTTAACCCCAAAAGAGTAATGTGGGGCAATGCATTTGCAGGCCGCAAGGCTTCATAATAACAAGAGGCTTCTTGATAGTACCCTCCAGCAGAGAAAGGGGGGACTCCTGAATTTCTTCTCTTTCTCAACAAAGACAGGGAGATATGCAGCCCAGGTTGAGTATATGTTTAACTAGAGATTGGGTAAATGTCTAGATTATTTTATAGGAAAAGACATCTAGATGTTCATGTGTGCCAACTTTGGGAATAAGAATGGTTGTAAAGTGAATTTCCGAGCCAGAATCACTCAGCTTATTCAGAAGGTCACTATGATAATAGAGAAGTATAGGAAGTGCTTTGTCAGCGGCTGAAGCTCATCAAGAGAACTGCAAAATGAAACTTTGCTAAAGCCCACCAAGGCGAAAGCCTCAAGGTTTCTACCAAGAGTGGCCAGTGTTTGACATACTACCTAGGAATACAGTGACATTCTGCTCTAATAACTTGGAAGCCAGCGGTGAAGGGCGACAGAAGCTTCAGGTGGCCAGCAGCCTGGATCTGACCACTAGCAGCTGCATGGGTTCTCCAAACACCACCTGTGTTAATTCAAAAACACAACCAGGTGAGAGCAATGAAAAACACCAAGTATTTTCCAGCATGTAGCATCTATTCTTGCACTAAAATGATCACATGGTGTGGTACTTTCTACCTTCTTGGTAATTGCATTTTCCTTGGCTCATACGGTATTTCTCACGGAAGTGCTACGGTGTTTTGCACAGGACTATTCTTATAGGTGGCTCAAATTTTCCTTGTATGGGACTTTCCCGAAACCTGCAGATGTTTAACGCCTCCAGCTTTGCCTTCCAAATTCCCCAGCCACTGTGACAACAAAAACCACCAACATGTTTCCAAACACCCCCTTGTGGGGGTGGTGCCACCTTTGGTTGAGAAGAATTTGAGAACTAGACCATATCTCAAATGAAAATATACAAGCAGGACGAATACAATGATTTAGTCAAGATTTTTTTTTTTTTTTTTAGACAGGGGCTTTGCACTTCTTTCAGTTAGAGATGCAAGAATAAATGTGAGGCCTATGAATATTCTCACAGGTTTCATGGGTTTTCTGGTCCTGACTGGATAGTGAGACAAGTGAACTGAAGGGAAGCTAATCAAGTCAAGGTCGCTAACAGCAACAGACACCTCATAATAAATATTAAGCCATGTAGATGTCAGGGAAGTAGAATGCTCAGGCGAATTAGTGTTTTAAGTGTCCAAGAAGGCAGCTGCTCTTCCAAACCAGGGATACATTAATAGTTTATTTTAAAAGTGACCTGCCATATACCCGAGAACCAAGAGAAGCAGAGTCTCCAGCTTGTCATCTACAGGCAAGAGCTAAGGTCAAGTAGAAATAAGTAGACAAATCACAGTGACCTCGGCCATGTGGCCTCTCCAACCTGTTTTTTCATATGAGAAATAAAAAGGTTGCACTAAATCATTTCAGGCATTGAATTTCTGTCAGAGTGGAATATCATAAAAAAATAAAATGGCTGAGAAAATGCTGAGAATATAAAAATGTTTTTGAGAGTCTAAAATAGGAGGAGCAATTGGAATTAAGTTATGAGAGGATTTGGTGGCAGATTCTAATTATGTTTTCGTTATTCAAAAACAAGCCCCCAATTAAAGTAAATCAAATGTGAGGTATATATAAGTATGTGCACATAACTGCACTTAGAGTGCGTATAACCCATAGATAGTCTTACTCAAATGAGAATAGCTTCTAGAAGCACTTTGGCAAGAAAAAAGTCCAAAGGTGGGAGAAAAACCTTCAGGGCACCAACTGCAGTTCTTCTCTACCCCAGGTGTGATCCAAGAACAGATGTCTGCTTTGGGAGCATCCAGAATGGGTCAACAGGACAGCAAATCATTTGGCCCAACACGATATATATAAATGATTCTAGATAGAATGTGGGATGCCATTCCGTAAAACTGGGGGTGGGGGGGATTCATTTTACTAACACTGTCTTGTAACACTATCAGAGCATGCCTCCTTGCCTCTAAAAAGGGTGCTACCCAGTAAAAACTTCAGCCAGTGCTTCTCAACCTTCCCATCCACACACCCCAAACAGCAGGGGTAGGACAGGGCAGAGCACGGCCGCTGAGGTCTCACATATGAAGGAATTAATTGAAATTCATCTCAGTTCTTGTGTGTGCTGCAGTATACACCATAATATATCTGTGTTTGCACTTTTCAAATAAAACTGACCATCCAGGAGCTGAGTGATGTATATCCTATCTTCACACAACCCAGTTAAAGAGTTATGGATTTAGAATATCATCAAAAGACTGTACCTTTCATTAGAGGGGTGCTGTACTTGTCAACAGAAGGTGTCGAGAGCGGTCTCTTGGCCAGGACTGTTAAATCCTTCGATGAGGTTTTTGTTACAGTCATCCAAGCTGAGGTTCTCACTGGATCTCTTGGGGAACGTAGGGGGGCCAGTGAAATCTAGGAGATCTTGAAGCGCTCGGGCATTACCAGTTCCATTTTGGTCCAGAGACACCCCAGGAATCATTTCACTCACTGGTGAAAATTCTGGGATGGAGATAAGCTCTTCTTTTGAAACAGGACTAGAAGAGATGAGAGACAGAGACAGAGACACAGAGAGAGAATCAATACGAGGACTAAGCCCAACATATTCATTGTCTTTGCGATATTTTGTCATACTACTTTTCTAAAGAGATGGATTTAGAGTCAGAGTTTATGTGTGACGCATTGTAAAAAAATACAAGCGAGTTCAAATCTGAGGACAGACGGTGGACACAAGGCCCTCGCAGATGGAAACAGGGAAGTGGACTGAGCAGGGCTGTGATGGCCGAGCTCACGCTGTCCAAAGGATGAAAGGCAAAAAACCCACGGGCATTGGCACTCTACTACAAAGAAGCAGGGCAATTCCAGGACTTCCAGAATGGGACATTCAAACAGAAGGCAAATGTTGAAAGCTCAAAGTGAGCTGAGGAAGGGCCTAATTGACACTGGGGTTCCTGGTGCTGCCGCCTTGCAAGCAGTGCCGCCTTGGGCAAGCTGCTTCCCCCGCCTCGTGGTCCCACAGTTTCCTTCCCTTTAAAATGAGAAGAACAAATGTTTCTCCCTCCCAGGGTTCCTAGGAGTGTGATATGATCATGCGGGAAGAGTTCACATGGAGCTACCTGAAGTAAGTGCTTGGTTAAGGTTGGGGGACCCCCACACCACCCACCTAGTCACGTGCGAGACTCTCATCTACTGCTTCCTCTCTAAAGAGAGGCTGCCAATCCACCCTGACTTTCCAGCTCCCGCCCAGCCACGCCTAGTCTTTTTCTCTCCCCCCTCTCCCTAGAGATAGAAGGAGTTTCATCCTCGTGTCAGCTACAGGCCTGGCAAATGAGCAAATGCAGGCTCAGAAGAGTGGTGGGCTGAGGGCCTGGTACCAGGAGTCTCTTAACAGCCAGAGCAAGGCTGCTGCCAGGTTCTTTTTTTCTATCTTGATGAGATCTTGCAGAAGAATCTAGAAAAAACAGTTGAACTGCAAAAGCTCAGAGGAGCTGTCTCTGGTGGAAATTCATTCTCCAGAGCTCCCGTGGGACCAGCTGAGACTGCATCCTTGCTTAGCAGCTTCCCTCCTTCTCCTTTCTCCTGAAGAACTCCTGAGAGTTCTCCCCTAATAAATCACATGCCCTAGAAACTCTGTCCCAGGCTCTGCTTTTAGAGAACCCAGCCCAAGACCCTGGTGTTATACTACTGATGCTTTCCTGTCATGTCAACCAAACCTGCTTTAGGTGATTTGGTTGTACAGAAGATGAAGAAACTAACTAAAAGGCAGTGGTGGTGTCTGGAGAAGAGATGAGGCTTAAATGCAAAAGAAACAGATATACCTCACATCCATAGACTGAACTTCTTCGGTTGAATCATCCAGACTGTTTGATTTCCCATCAAGGGCATCCAGATGAACAAGTGCCCCAACTGGTTTAAGCCCATTAGAGAAAATGTCTCGGGGAAAAGTTTCCGGGGCGGCGTGCCCCACACCATTAACTTCCTGGCAGGTGTTCAATCCATTGATTTCTGATCGAGAACACAAAGTCCTCGTGTTAATCATAAAATATCCAAAACAATGAAATAACAGGACATTTAGATCAAGGCAATTAGGTTAATCTTCTGCTTCACCAATAATGCAACATCTTTTGTGGAAAGAACCATGAATAACCCCATGTAATCACTTAAACACAGGGGAAAAGAAGACAAATTACATTATTAGCATCTGCGTGGAAAATCTGTAGAAGAGCAGAGTCAGGTCTTGATAAAACCTGACCAGCAGTTAAGCTCCCTGAAAAGCACCATGAGCCAGCAGACAGCATGCCTCCTACACTGGAATTACTGGAGTAACCAAGGAACCTAGGGATTTCCCAAATGGAGCTGATAGACCTTGTGCTGGAGAGACACTCCCAGGGAAGGGAAACCACACAGGCCCCCGCCAGCAGTCGCCCTGTTGGGACTCACGGGTGTTTTTCTCCTGTGGGAAGTTTTATGAGCTCTTGCTGCTAAAAAGAAGAACCCAAGAACCAGAGCTCACGCTCACCTATTTTGTTGGGGACAACTGGTTTTGTCTTGTTTTCCACACACACAGCAGGCTGAATAATCACTTTGGGGTCTTCTTTCTGAAAACAAATAGAGGGTGAATGAAAAGAGGAAAGGTTGGTATCACATAGAAAAACAAGTGCTTCTAAAAAGCAAGGACATTTGGAGCCCTTCTGGACCATCTGCCTGTTGTGTGGCAATCCTATGAATCCTCAGTGGTGTTTCCCTTATTACACCACCATTCTCTTTTGTTCATGGACTGCTATGCCTCTCCCTGCATCCCCACTCCCACTGCTCTAAGAGAATCTTTTACCTGCCCAACCTCTGAAATTCCTCTTTCCTTTCTGGTACCCACACCCTCCTTAACCTAGCCAGGAACAAAGCAGGAAGAGTCCATTTTTTCTGGTTAATCCTCTCCATGACCTACAATTTCATTGAATATTCTGCTGTTCTTTTCTGTTCAGCACACAAACTATTAAAATGATCATCTGAATTCCTACCTTCACTTCTGGAGACACATCACTCTTCCTTGTTCTCTTCATGATTTCATCTATTCTCTGGAAACCAAAAGGAAATCAAGTGAGAGGACTGAGTATAACATCAAAAATATATAAAATCAGCTGGGTCTATACGCAATTTCACATTTCTCAGAGAACTCAAGACAAATGTCAGCAGAGGATAGCAAGTATAAAAAGGTTTTCCATTGGTTTTGCAGATGTACAGCTCTGGCCCTATGAACAAGGTCAATGCTTGAGAAGACAACTAGTCCATATCTAGAATCAACATTCAATTTACATCCCATTTTTCTCCTTCTTCTCCTTAGGTTCCCTATTAGTCAACAAATCACCACTCATCATTAAAGAGGACCACCCTACAGAAAGCAAGGCTGAAGTGCAGCTCAGGAGGGAAGGGTACAGGCTGGTCTCCTGGCTCCCAGGCCAAACCTAGAACACCATGAGAATGGACCTTTATAATAAGCCTCCTTAAACCCAACTGTATCCATGAGTACATTAAGTGTAAATGGACTAAACAATCCAATTAAAAGATAAAGACTGTCAAATGGGATTAAAATAACAAGTCCTGACTATATGCTGTTTACAAGAAACACACAAGAACACACAGAGGTTCAAAGTAAAAGGATGGAAAAAGATTTACACTAATCATAAAATGCTGCCAAATCAGACTTTAAGATAAGAAATATTACTAGAGATAAAGGAGGGCATTTCACGATAAAGAGGTCAATTCAACAGAAAAATTTAACAACCTGCAATGTATCACCTATCTAATAGGGTTTCAAAATATGTAAAACAAAACTGACAGAATTAAAAGGAGAAATGGACAAATCCATAATCACAGATGGAAATTTTAACACTCCTCTTTTAGTAACCGATAGAACAAGACGACAAAAAATGAATAAAGATATAGAAGATTTAAACAGCACTATCAATGAACTTGACCTAATTGACAATTCTAAGAGCACTCTACCCAATCACTGCAGAACAGAACTGGATTCCCTTCCTGTTCCTATCTTACCCTAAGTGCTCCTATTTCCTCATCCCTTACCTTCTTCCTCTCCAGTCGCTCCTGCTCAATCTGCAGCATGATCTGTTCTCTTTCCAGACGCATCTGTTTGGCTGCCTCCCGGGCCTTCGTTTCTGTTGCTTCCTTCTGACAGAAATAGGTTAATCAGGCCACGAGCTTTACTAAGCTCGGAAAACACTGTAGTAATTCCCTGGGCTTTGCACATGTTCCTTCTTCTCATCATCTTCCCCAAAGTGGATGCTGCTCCAATATTCAATGTGGATTTATACAACCTGCTCTATGACACAGCAGATATGGTTGGGCCTCATTCATATACCCTCAGTCCACCATGCGAATCACCTGCAGACAGTTCCCACACATGGCCAGGGTCTTTCTGTGTCTGTGGGCAGGCTCTGGCCATGAAGTGTGCATATGGCCAGAAGTTTCAGGGAGTTAACTTCCCAAAGGAGAGACCTTCCACAATGAGTGGCAGAAATTGGTAGATAAATAGTCCTGTTTCCTCATCCCTCAGAGAGGGATAATTCTAAGGCATGATCCAATCTCTCAGAAGGTCCCAATGGGATTGAGTTCCCATCGTCCACAGCAAGACACTCATCAATGCACTTATATTGGCTTTTCTCCCTGCCAGCTTCCTGAGATCTCACCCCAAAATAAACTACTGGCACCCAAATTCTCATCCCCAGGTCTCCCTCTGGAAAAACCCAAACTGACAGATGGCAAACATTACCAACTTCACTGTGACTGTCCCAAGCAACTTATATTTACTAATCAGCCCAGGTAATTTAAGAAAAAAACTTCAATATTATGAGTCATTAAAATTTAACTAATTTTACCTAATATTAATTAAGGCCCTTCAAAATGAGGAAAGTCTATGTGAGGACTTAAACAGTACCTGCTTTCCAATCATGGCTTTCTCTTGCTTTTCTTGGTCTTGCTTTTCCTTTTCTTGCTTTTCTTTCAACAGTAGCTCCTCCTCAGCCTTTCGCTTGGCCTCCTCTCCTGCCTTTCTTTTCTCTTCCTCTTCCTGCCGCTTCTTTTCCTCTTCCTGCTGCTTCCTTTCTTCTTCCTGCTTACGGGCTTCTTCTTCTAGGCGAAGCCTTTCCTCCTCTGCCTTTCTTTTCAATTCCTCTCTCTCCAGCCTATTGAGAACACGATTGTTGTTGGAAGAAGAAGACACGCTCGAATAGCAAACTGCCAAAGAACAGTGTGCTGACAGCAGAGAGTAATGCTCTACATGTTAATAAATACATGCATTTGAATTAGGACCCACATAATAAAACAACTCGTCCTTCCTGGAAATCCACTCCAGTCCATACATTTACCAAAATACATTACCCAGGCCTGACTTTAAATTCTGTAATACAACGACTAATGATGCATTGATTTGTGAAGCATACTATAGTGAAGACACAGATGCTCCTTAGTCAATCTACAAATAACCACAATGAGAGAGGAAGCCAAGCCTCATCATTCTTATTTAATGGCAATTCTTAAAAAAATGAAAAACAAAACCTAAGTAGAATAAATATTTAAAACCAACTAAAAGCTAGAAAAAATGGGAAGTGTTTCAATGGCCACAAATGTGCCAGTCAGCATTTTAAAAGCAGTGGGTATGAGCTTAAAGAGTTCACTTTGGGTTCTAATTGGTATGTGACTTTTGAAGCAGTATAAGGAAGAAAATGCTCAACAGAAATTTCACATTTAATACAGAAATTAAAGCATCTATTTTCCATTTATCTTGGCAATTTTTAGAAATATATTTTAGCTTTTACTCTTTGCTATATGAAAATGAAGTGTCATTTAGACATTTGCATCCACAGACAGATGAATGATTCATGATAAAGAGCTCTAGCAGTGAGGGAAAATTCTATGAAGTCTAAGGGCTTGTTTTAACACTTCTAATGTTCCTGCTGCTCACATGCACATCACTTTCCTTGAGTAATCACTAGCAATGTCACATATGGGCAAGACCCAAATTGGATTATGATTGTGCCACTCGCTGTGTGACACTTGGAAAGTCACTCGACATTTCTGATGCCCATTGTAAAAATGGGAATAGCCATACTACTGCTCCATGAAATTATTGTGAGAATTAAATGAGATAATACATGGGAATGCCTGGCCCTAGAAAATTCTCAAACGTTAGTTTGTTTTACAATTTAAAATGAATCCTGCCTCCAACTCCCAACATCCTTTTAGGGACATCTTTAAATCTGTATCTCTTTTAGAAGTTACCTTCATTTAGAAGCATGTGTCACTGACTTATGGGGGTGCTATTATACTGTTATAAAAAGATCAAAACTCTAAAAGAGCACCCTTTCTTCCTAATGGTCAGCTTCACGAATTGTGGAGGCTAATAGCCTATGCATCACCAAAGAATTATTTTAAAAGGTAAAGAAATATTTAAAGATATTAGCCCAAGACTGTAACAGTACATGATAACATACTCTACGTTAGCAGAGGATGCAGTGCCTAAAAGCGCCGTGAAACAACTGAAATTATTAACAGCTATTCTGGAGAAGAGCATTATGGGACCTAGTCAGAAAGAAACTCCCATTTTCTTAGATTCCTCAATGAAAGACTAAGCATATTCAACACAAGATTATCAAAAATGGACGTGTTGGTAAGATTTATCCAAAGGTTAATCAGAGCACTGTTTCACTTAATATCCCTTTCTAAGGAGCCAGTCGTGATTGTCCCAGAGAAGTTAATATACAATGGATACACTGTATATGAATTAACATACAAGCTACTTCACAAAGGACCTGTTACCTTCATCTTCAGGATCTGAAAATCCACTAGCTCTTCCATTTTTATCATCAGGACTTCAGAGGTCCCCAGATGCACGCACATAGGAACATCCTCGTGGCCCCTAAATCTCCATAATTCTCATTATTGCCAAAACCAGAAATTCTTCCCCACAGGCCCATTAGCCCCAGCTTGTTCTTTTCATAGTACCTCCATGAAAATCTCATCCTCTTACAGACAAAATTCCCTCCTTTAACTATACTTTGCTTCCCCCAAAGTAGATACAAACTGGCAAAAATAAAAAGCTGGCTTCCCCCACGTGAAACTGGGTCCTTCACAATCCTCTCCAAGGATGAGCATTCTTTCTCTCTGTTTGAGGAAGCAGAGAGAACATTACATTTCATCATTCTCCCCACTAGCCCTCTGCTGTAGGCCGCCCCTGGCCCTTCGCCCTTGCCATCATTTCTAAGTTGTCTCCAGAGTTCACTAGACCTATGCACAGTTCTGTCACCCTCTCCATCCTTGTTTCAGTTGTCCACCCAAGCCCATCCCCCATTCCTCACTAAACAGAAAGTACCAGAAAACTGTACATCACTGTCATCATTTGACATTTAATGGAAGCATCCTTTGTTCTTGTCACTAGCTATTGGTGAGGATCTTTGTATACTGGCCTGTCTCAACCTCCAGCACCTCACCCCCTTTTCTGTCCCACCCTGTCACACCTCACTCACATCACTGACATGTGCTCAGCCTTGAATTGTTCAATCTGATGGACAAGTGTGTGGGTTTCACTGTTCTCTATTCTTACGTGTTAAACGTTTTCATTAATAAGAAGCTTAACCTTTAACATTAACCTTCCTTGCTCTGCTGTCGCCCCATCCTCCCGCCCCTTTCTCTCCTGCCCTGGCCTGCTTAGCGCCATGCAGTCAGCTTGCAGCTGCTTCCCTCTCCTCTAGGTGCCTCCCAGGCCTCCAATCCCCACCTGAGCATTTCCGAGATGGCATGGAGGTCACTCTGTTGCCCAACTCCAGACGTGGCCCCCAGGACCATTCATGTCCCTCCTGGGCTGCCAAGCACTGGTCAGAGAAGGGTGCAAACAAGTCTGACCGGTCACCTGCCCCTCTGTCCCGGCTGCCACATTACGGCCTCTTAATCCTCACCCCCTGGACATAGTCCAAATTGCCACCTTTTCTCAATCTTCGTCATCCTTCTTAGTTGATAGCATCACCAACCACTTTACAGAGCAGACTGGGGGCACCTGATCTGAGCTTCTTAAACTTCTCTCCTCTATGGCATTACTGCTCAGAAATTTCCCCTTTTCTTCCTCCACTTAAATGCAAGGGATCGTAAGTGCCATAACTCATGCTAGGAATCCCACACCCTCCCGCAGCTCCATGTTCCTCCTACGAGCTCCTCTTCCTTCCAGTTTCGTCCTTCTACACGTACCTTTCCAAGGCCTACAAAAATGCTCTGGTCTTGGCCATCCCGAGCAACCCTCCTCGGTCTTCTCCTGCCCGCCTCCCACTGTGACCGCTTCCCGGCCAGCTCATTCGGGACACCTGCCCCGCTCCTCTTAAAGCTACTATGTTCCCATCCCTCTTCTCAACAATTTCCCTCCAAAATCTCTGTTCATCTTCTAAACCCCACGACCAACAGCCTTTCTTCAGCCTTCACATGTCTTGTAGGTGTCAACAGCATCAAGGGGCCCTCCCATCAGGCTGCAAGGCCCTGGCTCCCTCCGGCCCCTCTGGCTCTCCCTTCCCGCCTGGGCTGCCACCGTACCCTGCTGCCTCACGTCAAATGAACCCCTGCATGTCCTCGCTCTTGCCAAAACAATCTGTCACCTGGAGGCTCAGCCAGCGAGAAGCCAGGTCTGAGCAGCGCCGAAGCCCTGTGCCTGTGGTCCCAGGGCTGGGGCTAACTCTTGCGTGAACACCAAGCTTCAGCCTGGCTACGTGACCTTGCTCGTGGGGCTGCCTTACTGGAATATTCTTTTATGTGGGTCCCTAGCAGCTATTTTAGCTTTTTAATATGACTTGATAATAATCTATTTTGGAATCCCAGTAGGAGCTCTTGCTTGCTGGTTTCTGCGAGTGCCTTCCCCAGGGTGGGCCTGGGGTCCAAGGTTTCTTGCCCCAACCCTAAGAATCCACTTTACATCTTGGGCCCTCCACACCCCAGGGGCTGGGCCCTGCTCTGTGTGGGAATGGACCAGCTTTTGTCTTTCTGCTTAGGGCCTGCTTGCCTGGACTCCTGGCTGACCTTCTGTGCCCAGTAGTCTCCCCCTCCCTGACTTGGATGGTGTTTCCCTCACTGGTTTGTGACAATAACTGGGCTTTCTATGGTTGGGCTCAAGGATCTTTATTTTTCTCTAGATTCTCTCATCTGGCAACCAAATTTCTGTGGCTTTAACTATGGGCTAAGCACAAAACAGATGTGAGGAGGATCTTATTCCAAGAGCTGTGCTGTGTCCCAGCCCCAGGCTGCGTGCTGCCTTCCTCTGTCACCTCCTGCCTGGCTCTACGCAAAGCTTCATATTCGGCAAGAGACAGGAAAACCGATTTGGGGTCAAGCGTGTTGCTCTCATTTTTACCTAGGCCCCAGGCTTTAATTCCATGTCCAATCACTTAGACATTTTTCAGGCACCATAAGCTTATCTAAAATCAAATGGATAATTTTTATCCTTTAAAACAAATTCCTCATGTCCTTCCTTTATCTGTTATTGGGTGTACCATTCTCCTAAGGCTTTAGAATTAAACCTTAGCATCAACCTCAACTCTGCCCAGTCCTTTTGAGTTGTGCTAGTCCACAGACTCGCTTTTCCAGGTCTGCCTTTACCATGCTACTTCAGCCCTTGTGTTCTCTTAACCTGCTAATGTGATGGTTTCTTCCTTGGGCTTCTTCCTCCACTTTTCCTTTCTCATACGTGTACTGAACACCAGCCTTTTACAGTGCTAACTATGCGAAAATGGGCCTGTAAACAAATGAGTCTATGTTAGTCAGCTGAACAGCTAGGCTCAGTCAGGTACAGAGTGGGGGGTGCTCAGTTCTCTCCCAGGCACAGGTCCAGAAAGGCTACAGAGAAGGAGCGAAGTTTGACCCACATCCTGAGAAAGGAAGAGGTGTCTGGCAAGAAGGCGCATGAGTCTAGGTGGGGGCACAGTAAAAGCTAAGCTCTGGAGGTGCGGAGCCGTGCGATGGGGGAACGGCAGGGAAATCTGCGTGCAGGTGTCCGGGAAGAAGCAAGGGGAAGAGGCAGGTAGTGGCTGGTTCACGGCAGGCCTTGAAGGCCTATTGGCGGGTTTGGGCAGATCCTGTGGACAGGGGAGTCACTGGCTTGTTAAAGGACAGGATCAGAACAATCACACTGATTTGAGAAAGGTCACTGTGGACTCAGTATGGACAGGGGACAAGCTCCAGGAGCAAGGAGCTCAGCTGGGATGCCACCGACACGGCCCACGTCAGGGTAACAGGGGCCGGAGCTCAGGCAGGAGAGGAGGGGCTGGAGGGGCAGGGAGAGAACAGAGATGCTAATGGACCTGGCAACTGATGGGACATGGAGGAGGAAGGAAAGGGAAGAGCTGAAGGTGGCACTCAAACTTCTGACTTAGGTGCCTGGGGAGATGTGGGTGCAGAGCTTGTGAAGGGAAAAGGAAATTTGGGAGAAAGATACAAAGTTCTGCTTTGGGTCTGGGCACGGAGGCTCATGCATGTAATCTCAGCACTTTGGGAAGCTGAGGTGGGAGGATCGCTTGAAGCTGGGAGCTGGAGGCCAGCCTGGGCAACATAGTGAGATCCTGTCTCTACAAAGTTAAGAAATTAGCTGAGCATGGTGGCACATACCTGTAGTCCCAGGTACTTGGGAGGCCGAGGCAGAAGAATTGCTTGAGCCCAGGAGTGTGAGGTTGCAGTGAGCTATGATCATGCCACTGCACTCTAGCCTGGGTGACAGAGTAAGACCTTGTCTCTAAAAATAAATTAATTTTTTTAAAAAAGTTCTGCTTTGGAAATGCTGAATTTGAGACACATATGGACACACTCAAATGAAAACATAGGCAATTGGTAATCTGGTCTCTAAGTTTTAGACGAGCTATCCAACAGAACTTTCTGTGATGAGGAAAATGTTCTGTAGATTTGTGTCATCCAATATGGTAGCTACAAGCCACATGTAGCAATTGAGCACTGAAATGTGGCTAGTTTGCCTAGGGAACTGAATTTTGCCAAATGTCCATTTTGGTAGCCACATGTGCCTACAGGCCATGGTACCAGACAGCACAGCCATAGATGGAGCCCAGGACATAGGCACCATTTCAGGAGTCATCAGTACACATGTGTTATTTAGTGCCTTCCTTGTTCCAGAAAGTATAGAAGGTTCACAAAGCAAGCTGCAATTAGCTTCAGGAACAGATGATAAAACGAGGCAGAGGGAAACTGGCAGCATGGTGGGGACCTGGCAGAGCAGGAGGGAGCAACGCTGTGGAGGGCTTGTCAGGTGAGAAGCTGATCAAGGACTGAGCGCTGAGAGCCCAGGCGACAGTTAAGGGGAAGAGGAGTGAACAGAGGAGGCTGTGACGGAGAGTCTGCCAGAGAAGCAAGGGCAAGCTCGACAAGGTCAAAGACAACCAAGAAATCAATCAGGAGTCTGGCAATGAGGAGGAACGGTGGCATGAGGTTTGAAGACTGAGTGTAAGTTAAGGAAATAGAGACAGGAAGGTCAATCAATTCTTTCAGGAGCCGAGCTGTGAAGGAAATGGGAGAGAGAGAGAGGGTGGGAGCTGGAAGGTAAAGAACTTCACCTCCCTACGCACACGGCTACAATCATGCTACTCACCAGCTCAGAGCCTGCACAGCCTCTCCCCGGCCTGCAATTACCAAGGCCTGTCATTTGAGGTCCTACGATTCACCTGCAGCTCCTGCGACCTCCCTTCACACACCCTATGGTCCAACCAAACTAGCCCAAACACGCCACTCGACAAAAAATCCTGCTGATATTAACCAAAAGACCGGAGACTGGAAAATAATCAGAGAAGTCCAGAATTTGAAGAGGGGATGAGTGAGACCTCAACCCATCCCACCCCACCCCGCCCAACCTTGAGGCCCCTTTTAAAAAATACATCAGAAACCACAAAGACTTACCAAGGTCACTAAAGGATCATTATTTATTATTCTATTATTTATTATTCTAAATTCAGTGCTGGTCTTGAAGTGCTACAGCATCGCTTGTTTCCTGTCACATTAATTCTCTAAACAGTATTGGACTGAGATTATCTGTGATTATCCTAACAGCTTCCTTTATCAATTTAATCATAAAAATCTACCTTGTCCTTTAACTTGCACTCCAAATAGAAAGATCAGAAAAGGCAGGACTGTCTGTACTGTGACAAAGGTTCTTAAACGTTGGTGAGCTACTGAAATAGGACAGGGCTTGGGCTCGTGTATTTTCACTTTGTTCCGGGAATGATTGTGATACCCCCCCCAAAGTTTAGGGACCACTGCAATGACATCTTTTGTCTTGCTTCAGGGTAGGACTCCTAACATCTCATTTGTTCACGGACTATGAGGCTGCCCCCCTACCCCATGTCTGGGAGACTCTGCTCAACCCTCCTCTCTCTCTCTCTCTCTCTCTCATTCTGGGATTTGAGTTAGGATAATTTGAGGGAGAAAACAATTCGGGAATCAGAATCAAGACCTCTACATCCAGAACCTCCTGTCTTCCCAGGGACAATCTCATTCTATAAACAAAGCTCAATACCCGCCCCTCCCCATAGATAGCTCTACAAGACCTGCCTGGTCTCTAAGTCCAAGAAGAGAATGGGAAGCTGCCTGTACCATTTAGATCCAAGAGCTATGAGTTTCTAAGTCCTCCAAAAAGAGCAAAGTTCCACTGTTATTAATTACATCTAACAGAAGATGCGGTCTCCTGAATACCTTGCATGCAGTTCAGGCATTCTAGGCTCCCATACTTCTGCTCAGGTTTTATTAATACCAAAACCAGAAAAAGAAAGGCGAGTTGCTCTTTCCGACACAATCTCCACATGGGATCGTACCGAAACTATGAGCGCCGCGTACCTGTCTTGCTCTTCTTTCTCCAGTCGTTCTTGCTCCTCCTGCTCCTTCTGCAGCCGGGCCTGTCTTCTCTTTTCAGCCAGGATCTTTGCCGCCTCTCCTGCGTCAGTTGTGCCTGCTGTGGGCTTCCCCGAGACTGCACCAGGGGAGAGGCGGCAAGAGGAGAAGAGCAAGGGAAACAAACAGAATGATTCCACGCACACAGCAGCTGCCACATGGAAATGAAAAATCCAGCCCAGTGTGGTGATGGGAAACACTGCCAGCGCCAGCACAATCAGCCATGGAGCCAGAGAAGCGGCGACGGGCCAGCTGTGACCCTGGACGCATTGCACAGTGGGCGGCAGTGGAAAGGCGAGGAGAGACAGAGTCACTGGCACGTCCCACAGCAGCTACCACCTGGGTAACTCGCTGCATCACAGAAGCCTGGAGGACTGAAGGAAGACCCTCTCCCGTGGGCAGTGCAGATGCTGGCTGGACGCAGCCTGTCTTACTCTGCACCCCGTGTGCTTCCACAGCCACGAGTGGAGTTACCCTAGGGCTTCTCCAGGGGACCCTCAGGACACTGGGGCAAAGACTCAGGAGCAACGTACAAGCGTGAGAAAGCTGTGCAAGGAGATGAAGTTGTCCTCAGGGAAAAATTCCTCTCCCTCCCCTAAACAGGAGGGAATGGCACGTGGACCAGGTCACAGGGAGAACCGCCATGGGAAAGCCAAGGCCCGGTGGCAGCGCTGACAAAGGGGTCTACCTGTGCTGCTCTCGGCCTTCCCCGCTGCGGCGGCGTGCTTCTCGCTGGCCTGTTTGTCTGCCACATGCTTCTCTGGGGCTTCCTCTCCGGGTGGCCCGGCAGCCTGCTGAGCCAAGGCACCTTCCCTTTCCTTGTTGCTCTTCTCTTTCTCTGCTTTCTTCTTGGGTGTTTCTTGGCCGGGAAGGGCAGGAACGCGGTACTTCACAGGAGACCCTGGGTACGGTGGCTTCGTCATCTTTGGAGACGGTGGATATGCTTTTGAAGGTGTCCTGGAAAACCAAAAACATGCCGTAAGATGATTACTGGGCCTGACCACAGGACTCTCTGTTCCTAAGACAACTGGTTCTAAAGTGTTGAACAATTTTAGCCTTCCAGAGGCTCAAACAGAGGGCTTAGCACATGCTCAAAAGTCACTAAAGTACTTTCACCCTAACAGGAACGTATGGCATCTATAAGACGGCCCTGGTGGAAGGGGAGATATTTTAAGAAGCCAGGCTGGTGACGCCATGTGCTAACCTCACTTAGGTCTGAAGACAACGTAAAGAGGGACTGTCAGGCATTTCCCCACAACCTCTTTTTAGGTGAACATCAGGGTTGGATCTGGCTTCAGCATATGGTAATGAACAAGTTGGCTCTTTTTTTAAAAAATTGTGATAAAATACACAGAACACAAAATTGACCATTTTAACCATTTTTAAGTGTACGGTTCCATGGCATTAAGTACATTCACAGTGTAGTACAACCATTGCCACCATCCATCTCCATTAAACACGAACTCCCCATTCCCCCTCCCCCCAGCCCCTGGCAGCCATCCTTCTGCCCTCTGTCTCTATGAATCTGCCCATTCCAGTACCTCATGTAAGTGCAATCACACAGTATGTGTCCTTTTGCGTAGGGCTTATTTCACTTAGCATAATGTCTTCAAGGTTCCCGGTTCCTTTTTAAATGCTAAAGAACAAAGTTAGCAAAGAGATGGGGACAGGGGGTATCTTTTGGAGGTTCTCAGGTTTAAAAGAGTGTATCTTTCCTCCCTACTGGGCAGAGGCAAAAGGTGAGGCTATGCCATCCAGGGAAACACCACTTTGTTAAAATTGGGGCACTTGCATTATGTCTGCTGGGAAAAGGTGCATTATAGGTGCGCCAGCCTAGGCTCGGCTCTTGGTCAGTGCTGGTGGTTGGGGACGTAGGTAATAGCTTAGCTTGAGATGCCAAGTTTCTTCAGAGGTTTGCATAGGGATGCAGGCACCTGTACAGAGTTCCTCTAGGAAAGATATAAAATAATCTGTATATATAAATTACAAATTGTCACTTTCAATCCTGTAGCAGGTTGAACCATATGGAATTGCTAATTATGTTTTTGATCTATAAAAACAGCAATAAAAATAGCAACTCAACCTAATATTTAAAATCATTTTCTCACCAAAGGCTTAAAGGGTTACCCAATCAGATCTTGGTGGTAAGGATCAGATCAGTATTAAACTTGGTCACGAAGTAGAGAACAACCCTCAAGTGGCATGTGGACTGGATGAGACATAGGCCAGTTTTCCAGTGACACTATCATGTTAAAAGGCTGGCTCCTGGTGCCCAGGAGAGCACCTTCTCTCAGTCAATGCCAGGTGGAGGGTCACACAGTGGGGGGGAACAGGTGAACACTTGATATAATGAATATGTCTTTAACATGATCTGAATTTCTAAAATCCAGTTGTTTCAGTATCAACCATTTTAATGATGTCAAATCAGACTGGATCACAATTTCATAGCAAGCTGTCCACCCCTCCCATAGCAGTCTGGCTTCCCAGGAGAACAGCCCTAACCCCAGAAAGGATCTCTTCATACTAGATAAAGTGACTTCCCTATGTCACCATCCTGTGAGGCCTGGAGCAACCCAGAACCCCTGGGACATCTCATCCATGTGGATGGTGCTTTGACTCTCTGCAGGCTGTTCTCCCCTCTGCTCTTGGGCTCCCCTGGCTCAGGCCCCACGCTCAGGTTCT
>NW_012149308.1:1966232-1971677 GCF_000956105.1 Propithecus coquereli
CACCGTACACACAGGCGTGCGTAGCAGGCTTTCACGACACAGCATTACTGACGTCTGGGGCTGCATCACTCTTTGTTGTGAGGGCTGTCTTGGGCACCGCGGGATGTGCGGCAGCACCCGTGGGCTCCACCACAAGATGCCAGTAGCAATCTGCTCCCCTCCCTGGGTTGTGATAACCAAAAAATTTCTGCAGATATTGCCAAATGTCTTCTCAAGGACAAGATCCCCCTCAACTGAGAGTCCCTGAGCTATGAGAGAGACACACACATACACACAATCTGTATACATCAGATGAGACTGGAGCTGCTCTGCTTGGAGGGGCTGCATCCAACGCCCACAATGACCCTGATGCACGCCTGCAGGCTCTTGAGAGCCTTAGATCGACAGGTAACGTATGAGTGCTGCTGTGATTCAGCACGTGACTCCTCTGTGTTCTGAGTTGGGCCAGGTCCCCGCCCCCACCCGGCCATCTGAAGCTCAGACCTCCATTAACACCCTCCGCAGTTGTGCCCATGTTTACTGAGTGCTGTGTGTCCATCAGCCACTGTGCTACCGAGTGTGTATATACACATATGTGTATAAATGGTATGACATAGGTACTATTATTATGGTCACTTTATAGATGAGGAAACCAGGCTTAGAGAGGCTAAATGACGTCCCACAGTTAACTACGTGACAGAGCTGGGGTTTGAGCCCATGACTCCCTGACTCCCTCCTTACAACTCTGCTCTACTACCTGTGATGCAACGCGGCTAAGTCTGAGTTTGGGGTCACCAAGACCCCAAGACGTTCTTTTTAGAACTGGCATAGGGTAAGCACTGAACAGCTGTTAGATATTGGTTTTGATTAAATAGACAATAAATTAAAAACCCAAATAACCCTCACAGACAAGAATGAACCAAAACCAGGAAGATGAACTGTACCAGGGGAGACCATCACGCCCTGCTTGCTCACGCAGACAGTGCTCCATTGAGCATGGTTTTCCGATGAGCTGCAAAAACTTGTGTTTAGGTTCAAATAATCTGTACAAACATATAGCAGGAGATCTTTTGCTTGGCCATGCCTTCCTTTTACGCTGTCACCTAGGGCTATAATAACATCATTAACCAGGCAGATCCTCTGTGTTGTGTCCCCCTCATGCCACCCTCTCAAGCTAACAGTGACCTGCCGAGGTGAGTGGCACCCACAGCTGTAAACTCATCACCCATTTTGCTGTAACTACCACGAGGGTGTCTTGAGAGACTCAGTCTAATGCCTTGCCAAGATCAAAACAGGTTACTTACTCCCTGGAATATCAAGAGAATGCTATGAGCGCCTTTGGTCCAACGACAGTAGAGAGGCAAGGGATGGATCTGGAGTTAGGCGAGAGAGGCCACAAGAAAGAAAGACTGCTATCTTGTGGGAGATGATGCAGTCAAAAACATTTTCTCCTCTCATAAGCATGCCTGCCTTGACTCATTAAAGAGGAATTTCTGGCTTTGCAAGGGCCCACAAAAGACAAAGCCTTCTGCTCTTCTTCCTTGCACTCACCCTCTTCCCCGCACAGAGTGAGGTTTGAGTTCTCTGGTTGGTGAGACCGAGCAAAGGTGCCAGACACACACACACGGCTCCGCCCATCCTAGTTCTTCCCTGGGGCCTGCCTGCCAGGGGCGGGCTGTGCCCCTGCAGTGTCCTGGGACTTCTGCCCATGAACAGGTAAGCGTAGGAGGAGCTCTTCTGCAGACGTGACTCCCACCATGAGGGTCCCCAGGGCTGGACTGGTGGCAGTACGTAAGAGGCCCGGACTGGCTGTAGCCTCGGCAGCTATAAAGCCAGCATCTGAAGTCCAACATGCCCCGTGTCGGGTTTAAATGGCTCACTGGCAGAAGGGAACGGAGCATGATGAAGTCACACTCCCAGTTAGTGTGGCTGGAGCCTGACAGAACTGTCAGATCCATTTAAGTAAGTGGAAATGCGGGGGACACGATTACAATCCTAGGGAGAAAAGGCTGGACTGGCCCGGGTTGGGGAGGTTCTGACAGCCTCAAGTCGGCACAGCCCTGAACGGCCTTGCTTCGACCTGCTTTAGCACGATGGTCCCCTGGTTCAGTTCACACCCCAGACTGTGAGGTTCTAATCTAACTAAAACTAGACCAATTAGCCAAGAGCACACATGTAAAAATATCTTCTACTTGAGAAGTTAAGGGTAGATTATTTGGGAAAGAAGTCATTAAGAAGTCTGTTTATAATCCCATACCCCAGCCCCTGCCCAATGAACACAGTAAATTAGAAAACACACACACACAAGTATGCACAGACATGACCTTCAAATGAGAGAAGTGTAGGCAAGCTGTACGTTTTTTTCTAACAGTGAGTGACCAAATCACAGGGAAAAAACCTTAGACGTTCCCAATTTTACCTACAGTTCTGTCGCGTTTCCTGCTTATTCTGCCTTGCTACTTGCTTACATGGCCTCTGCGCCCTGCCAGCCGCCCTGCAAGAGCCGCTAAGCACGGGCATCTGGAGCAAGGCAACGCCGGCCTGGCAGGCCTCGGGGCTCTCTGGCCAGCCCTGCTCACACTTCCGCGAGCCAAACGGATTCTGTCTGGCAAAGCTATCCATTTTTCAATTTCCTGGTAATAGTTATCTTGGCTGATGAAAGAAATGAAACACGAATTAATCAGAGGAACTCACTTGCTTGGACGGAGCTTGATCTTGAAGTACCTTCTCATCTATTTAATAAGGGTCCATTTGATCACCACAGCAAGGTAGGTAGGAAGTTGCTATTGTCCATATTTTAGATAAGAAAACCAAAGTCCTAAGAGCTTAAATAGCCTTTCCCGAAGAGATGTAAATAGACAAGAGAGCCAGGACTGGCACCCGAGTCATTTGTTCTTTGCCTCTCATTTTTTTTTAGCTCCTCTACTTTTTTAAGGTTTAATAAAAATATAACGAAGGGGATTCACAAGGGTTGTCTGGGATCGTAAAACCAGGCCTTCTTGGAGCGTAAGGCATGATGACATAACCTTCTCTGTTCCATGACGGGCAGCAGATATGAACAAACACCCCTGTAAGCAGAGTGGCAAGAATAACTCTCAGGGGAGGGTTGTTATGCTTCTGAACGTGAATTGACTGTGAAGGAGAAGCCCAGAGGACTTTTTTTCTCCACATCCTGGAAGCTAGTTCTATTTTCTCCCAAACCACTTGACTCCAGGCACCGTGAACACAGCCCACCCACTGGATGGGAGGGCTCTGTGGCCTCGTCAGCACCGCTCAGCCAACACTCTGAAAAGTTTATTACTTCAAAGAGAAAAGAAGCAGTTTTATATCAGAGAAACCTGTGGACACCACCCTAACCTAGTGACCAAAGTTAGCATCACCAGTAACGAAACACACTGACATCGCGATTTTCTGATACAAGGCACCGAGAAGAATCCAACACTCCCGCCATGGGAGTCCTGCCCAAAATGCACAACCTGAATCTAATCAGGAAGACACATCAGGCCAGCCCAAATTGAAGGATGGTCTCAAAATAATTGGCTTCCTGTAATCCTAGCACTCTGGGAGGCCAAGGCAGGCGGATTGTTTGAGCTCAGGAGTTCGAGACCAGCCTGAGCAAGAGTGAGATCCCGTCTCTACTAAAAATAGAAATTAATCGGACAACTAAAATATATAGAAAAAAATTAGCCGGGCATGGTGGCGCATGCTTGTAATCCCAGCTACTCGGGAGGCTGACGCAGTAGGATCACTTGAGCCCAGGGGTTTAAGGTTGCTGTGAGCTAGGCTAATGCCACGGCACTCACTCTAGCCCAGGCAAAAAGAGTGAGACTCTGTCTCAAAAAAAAAAAAAATAACTGGCTTATACTCCTCTAAAAATGTCAGGGCTGGCTGAGTGCAGTGGCTTATGCCTATAATCCCACACTTTAGGAGGCCGAGGCAGGAGGATCACTTGAGCCCAGGAGTTTGAGACCAGCCTAGGAAACCTGGTGAGGCCCTGTTTCCAACAACAACAACAACAAAAAAAGTCAGGGTCATGAAAAAAAGGCTGAGGAACTGTTCTAGGTTAAAGTGGACTAAGGAGATGAGACAACAGTTTGGGACCCTGGGTTGGACCCTGAACCAGGGAAAAAAAATGCTATTGGGACAACTGGCAAAAGTTGCATATATACTATATATTAAATAACAGTATCATGTCAGAGATAGATTTTATCATTTTCATAATCGTACTGTGGTTATGTAAAAGAATGTCTTCGCTTTTAGAGGTAAAGGGGCACGATGCCTGCAACTTACTCTCAGATGGCCCTGGGAGAAAGCCGCGTGCGTGTGTGTGTGCACGTGTCTACAGAGGGTGACTGTGAATGAGAGTGATGGGGACGGCAATGATGAAGCAAACGTGGGTAAACTTGAACGTAGGATGACAGGTATATAAGCGGTCTTTGTTCTAGTCTTGCAATTCTTTTGTAAGGCTGAAATGATTTCAAAATAAAAAGGCTTAAACAATTGGTCTAAACTCCAATTATCCTCTGATAAGACTGAAAAAATACAGGAGGGTGGACTGGGTGAGTATATAACTACTAGGAGGGGGGTGTCACTTACCATTTTCAGTTATCTTCTTCAAGAAAAATTTCAGATAAGAATGTAAAAGCCTACTGGAGCATGATGGAGGTGGCGAAAACAACAGTTACACTGCCCTCACAGGGAGCCCTGATCCACCGCGGGTACTCCTGTCGGAGGAGATGACCACTCCACCGTCTACCAGAGAAGCCTATGGAACGGTGCCCGGTAAGGAGCCATTAAATGTCCTCAGCCACTAAAGGAATAGGCCAGCTGTTTCCTATTGGGCCTGTGATTCAGAGCAAAGTGGGAGGTACTTACTTTGAGCCATCCAGACAATTTCATCCTATTTTTTTTCCGCATGTGGAATATCTGTTTTGTTTCCAATGCATAACAAAGAGAAATTAAACTAGGTCCCTAATACAAAACTGGTCTCAGCTATGAGCTATCTCTGGAAATGATTATTTTTGAAACATTGAATTTTCCAAAGATGGCCAAAACAATATTTCCCATCCCATGTTTTTTTTTTTTTTTTTTTTTTTTTAAACAGAGTCTCACTTTGTTGCCCTGGCTAGAATGAGTGCCTTTGAGACAGTCTTGCTTTGTTGCCTGGACTAGAGTGGAGTGGTGTCTTCATAACTCAATGCAACCTCCAACTCCTGGCTGGGCTCAAGTGATCCTCCTGCCTCAGCCTCCCAAGTAGCTGGGCCTATAGGCATGTGCCACGAAGCCCGGCTAATTTTTCCATTTTTAGTAGAGACGGGGTCTCGCTCTTGCTCAGCCTGGTCTCAAACTCCTGAGCTCAAGCAATCCTCCTGCCTTGGCCTCCCAGAGTGCTGCGATTACAGGCGTGAGCCACTGTACCTGGCCCCGCGTGACCTTTTGATTTATTTCTCTATCCCATTGAATCTG